>NW_027450032.1:0-5000 GCF_964194025.1 Convolutriloba macropyga | reverse complement strand
GTGCGTTTTTTGATGTTTCCAGACTATGTAATTCTGAACGCACGACGCCCCCCTCGTGCGTTCATATTCGATTTTTTGTGCGATCATGATCAGACTCTCGTGCGTTCATGTTCAGACTTTTATGCGTTCATGTCCAGACTTTCGTGCGTTCACCAGATTTTCGTGCGTTCATGTTCAGACTTTCGTGCGTTCATGTCCAGACTTTCGTGCGTTCGACAGACTTTCGTGCGTTCATGTTCAGACTTTCGTGCGTTTTTTGATGTATCCAGACTATGTAATTTTGATCGTGTGTTCATCTTCGGTCTGGACATACTAGCTTCCGTCTGGGACCTCAACCTGGGTGATGACCGAATTGTGATTGTTTCCGTTTGTGCCCCCCCCCGTACGCTATGCACCCCTGTTAATGAGCACGTGCTATTACATAGTAAAACATTGTGTAAAATTTTGGCACGTGTGTCTGTGGGGTTCTAATAATATCCACCCACTATGAGCTGGGGGGGGGGGACACAAACGAAAATGATCCCAATAGTGGTAAACCTAAATTTTGGAAGATTGTTTTCTGAGCTTTTTGTGAATACGATAACCGAATTGTTTTTGACTGCCAGGTGGAGCTTTAAAAATTGCCCATTTCTCCCAACATATTGCAAAGCAATCATCTAAAGTTTGGAGCTCCTCGCGCCGAGCTTCATGTTGTCCAGGTGTTTAATACTGATTGCTTCTACCTGTCCAGTTACCCTAAAATCCAAAGTGCTGCGATGCAAAACAGCTGACCATAGTTGCCGGAGGCTTAAACCTCTTCTGTCATTTTTTTGGGCCAAAATTGTTTTGTCCGACGGTTTTACAAGCGGTGTAAAACCAGATGAAATTAGCACCACTGTGGCATCATAAGTAATGGGTACCTGACTCTGCTTGTTCCGTGTTATAGTTTTTCAGCACATAATATTTTTTATGACTTTTTCCTACAGATAATCTTTGAAGTAAGAAATGAGCATTTCTAAGTCAAAGACCGTAGATTTAATTGGAAGCATACAGCAGCTCATTTTCCTAAAAAAACGATTAGTATAAAGATAAGTGAAAAAGCGTGAGTTTTATATTGATAGTTGCGGCTGTTGCTTTTTTTCAGATATTCTTTGGGAACACTTTTATGGCGAAAAAATTAAACAAAAACGGCTGAAGCCCATTTATTAGTCATAAAACCTGGTATCTCATTTTTTTAAACTCTTTTGAGAATTTTATAGACATTTCTGATCTTGTTGAATTTTAAAGTAAATAATGATCTGTTTCAACGCTAATAATTTCTATGAAATGTACGATATGCGGTGAATGCGGAGAAAATTTGTACGAATTGCGTTTTTTAGCGTTTAATGCGCTGAATGCGGTTACAAAAAAAATCGACGCAAAGAATCGCAAATCTTACAAATTCACCGCTAAAAATTACAATAAATTTTTTGCGCCGAGTTTTCGTAAGATTCGTGGTTTTTAGTGGTGAAATTTTTATTCATCGCTTCCCCGATAGCGGTGAATTGATCATTTTAGCGGCTTAAGCATTGAAAAAAAAATTACCGCTAAAAACCGCAAATCTTACAAGAGTTCACCGCTAAAAACAGCAAATGTTACAAAAATTCAACGCATTTG
The DNA here is from genome assembly GCF_964194025.1 of Convolutriloba macropyga. NCBI lineage: Eukaryota > Metazoa > Xenacoelomorpha > Acoela > Convolutidae > Convolutriloba > Convolutriloba macropyga. The sequence goes on along the minus strand of NW_027450032.1, from coordinate 3,365 downwards.
TTTTTCATAACGTTTATTGTATCTCGTTTAGATTCACAAGAAATATCAATAAATGAATGCACAGATGGCGCAGTGGTATATGGAGTTGATGATATTCAGGTGGTAAGAGGTTCGAACCCGTGTACGTCATTTTCTTTTTTTGTAAGATATCCGTTGAATGCTGTGAGCATAAAAATTTCATCGCCAAAAACCGCAAATCTTACAAGAACTCACTATTAGAAACCGCAAATCTTACAAATTTCACAGCTTGGACCGCATTCAAGCAAAAAGATGCGGGTGCTTTGCGGGAAAAATTATTTTGTTTTCGCTATTCACAGCAAATCAGCAAAAATTTTTAAAAATCCTAAGAAGTTTTGTTGTTCCCAAAATTAAGACCTTCACAGTAAATTTTTCAAATTTTTCTTTGGTAGTGGAATTCAATTCAGAAGTCCATGTTATCAGATCCCAAAGTTCTAACGGAATGGAGTTTTTATCTATTCATATGAATCAGAGTGAATCTCACCGTACGTAAACGGTACGTACACTAACATCGACAAATTTTTGATATATCACAGAATGTTAAGAGGTTCCAGGCAGAACAATACTTGACTTTGATCTGACAAGTTTGATTTTTCAGGAGTTGTAATCGGAATTTTTTTAGAGAAAAAAATCTGGCAATTCTTTGATTGTTTGGCGTATAAAACTTTGATATTTGATTATCAGACAATTTTGTCCAAACATTTGTAGTAAATTTGTGAAATGATTGCTAAAAGAGCTTGAACTCAAAATAATTATTGCTAGTTAAAGTTTAAGCTAATTACAAACAAATAAGAAGAAAGAAATTTATTATATTTAGAACATTTCAAGAAATACTTGCAGTCACGCCAAGAGAGAAATCACCCAGGATGAGGTGCCATCCCGGAAGTAGCCTCTAATCAGACCGTGCCAGACAAAAGTAACCTCTGATCAAAACATCCCAGACCAAATTATCCTCTGATCAGACTAAAGTGCGCTCAAAGCACCGTGTGCGCTCGAAGTGCACTCGAAACTGTCTCTGATCAGACCTTTCCAGACGGAAAGGAGCTCTGATCAGACGAAAATCTGACCATTGTCCAAACGATTGTGCGACCATGGCCCAGACCATCGTTCAGACTATTTTGCCTCAAAATCACTTCTGACCAGACTATTGTACGCTTAATATTCACCCCTGATCAGACTATTGTGCGCTCGAAATCACCTCTGATCAGACTCAATTGTGCTCGAAATAGTCTGATCAGTGAATGGTTTTCACTGCGAACGAGTTTTTTAATATATTCATTTAATAAAATGAATGTTTGCATTATTAAGTTTATCTAAAGAAAAGATCATTCTAAAAGTATTATTGCTAAAGAAAAAATTCAACTGCTGAGAAAAAATTTATTCAGTATACCATTAGTGCATATTTCAAAAAAATGTCGTGTTCTATAGTTAATCAAAATTTCCTTTTAAGGGGACTGGCATTTTCTATCAGCTGGACCCCTTTGGTTCCGGGCAAAGCCATCAGATTCTAGATGTGTCTGTGATCAGAATGCTGCTTTTTGTTGGCTCTTGGCAGAGACAACATCTCGCGGTAAAAAAAAACAAAAAAACCAAAAAAAGAAAATAACTCCACTCGAAATGGTCTCTGATCAGAGATGTGCGCTTGAATCAGCCTCTGATCAGACCATTCCCTTCTTGAAGTGACCTCTGATCATACCATTCCCAGACTGAAGTGACATCCGATCATACCATCCTCAGACAGAAGTGACCTCTGATCATACCATCCCCAGACCGAAGTGACCTCCGGTCATACCATCCCCAGACTGAAGTGACCTCTGATCATACCATCCCCAGACAGAAGTGACCTCTGATCATACCATTCCCAGACCGAACTGGCCTCTGATCATTCCATCCCCAGAACGAAGTAGCCTCTAATCATACTATTGTGCGCTCGAACCAAATCGCACACCCTATTATCCGGGTCCAGAAAAATTCGGAGAAATATTTAAGATAAGCGGTGAAATGCTGGTTTTTTCACCGCAAAATTCGTACATGTTTTTGTGGTGAAATGCAGTGAAGGCTGTAAAATTATGAAAGTTCACCTCTAGAGTAAGCGATGACTTACAAAAATTCAGCACATTTCACAGCTTACTACAAGTTACCGTCCGTGCAGGAATTTGACCCTCTCACCTCCTGCATGTCAGCCACTTCTTCTTCTACTGCGCCACTTCTCGCTAAAGTCTCGCATATTTTTTTTTGAATTTAAATAAAATTCACTCTCCTTTTATGTAAAACATACGCGTTGAACTTTTGTAAGATAAGCGGTAAAGTTGCAAATTTTAGCAGTGAAATGTGGTGAATGCGGTGAAATTATGTAAGTTCACCGCTTACTCTAGTGGCGAAATTACATAAATTCACCGCTTTAAAAAAGTTTTAAAAAGATGTATGATTATTCGTGGGTAAGTTTTCCGTGCGTCTTTTGATAAATGTATCTTTACTTCGTTGAACAAAAGACAATTCGAAGCGTTTTCTAAGCGGTGATTTATGTTTTTTCACCGCTAAGTTAAGCGATGAATTTTTGTAATTTCATTGCATTCACCGCTTATCTTACATAATTTAGACATTTTTTTTTCAAAGCGGTGAATTTATGTAATTTCAGCGCTAAATTCAGCGGTGAAATTATGTAATTTCACCGCTACCAGGCGATAAAGGTTTTTTTCACCGCATTCACTGCCTGATTCATGTAATTTCACCGCATTCTCCGCTTATCTTACAAAATTTTCCGCATTCAGCGCTTATCTTACATAATTTTGCGTTGAATGGCGGTGACACCTCGACCCGGGTATTTTGGTCTGGGAACACACCGTGTGCGTTGGACTTGGTCTGATCAGAGGTCACTTCCGGATGGCACCTCAACCTGGGCATGATTCTTTTATATTTAGTTTTTATATTTAATTATGCTGATGAATTCAATTTATCAACTTCAACCAGTTTCAGCATCCGATCATTGTCTTGATGAACTACTCTCTTCCAAGTGGAAGAGACTCGTTAATCACGACAATCATTGGATCATAACATTAGTCTAATTTTGGACCCAGGACAGCTGGGGACTACTGGGACCTGGGTTCTCGTTTGCTAGGCACAACTTACGACCAGTTGACAAACTGAAATGATTCAACTATCCCAACGCATCATCAGAATTACTCTTTTTCATAAAATGTTCGAAATTGTCGAAATTTTCAATAACCAAAAGAATAACCCGTACAAACCTTGATACATATTAATACCATATTTTAAAATGTGTCCAGTTTTTTCTGAGGTGAAATGATACGAAATTTTTATTTTTAAAATTGAGATATTTAAACATG
>NW_027450031.1:0-1000 GCF_964194025.1 Convolutriloba macropyga | reverse complement strand
TCCGGGGAAAGGGGAAAATTGATGGGAGAAACTCAGTCTCTGAATAGTTATTTACAAAAAACACACTGTCACGTCCAACTTAACCGCAAAAGGTTCTAAACTAGTTTTTAAAATTGCTTTTGTTCAATCAGACCTAATGCCAAGCCAATATCAGAACTGGGAACGGTCTAATTGAAGTTCTAGATATCAGTGGCAATTCAGAAATTTCATTCTGTGACTTTTAACATTTTGTCAATCTTGTGAACATCCTGGCCAGGACTTAGCAAGTCTAAATCCAAGTCTTGAACAAAAATTGCAAGACAAATTGCAATTCTTGGCCAAGACTTGCAACTCTATTTGAAAGTCTCGGCCAAGACTTGGCAAACTAACTCCATATATTCGCCAAGAGACAAGTCCAATTGCATGTCTTGTCAAGGATTGGAAACCCTAACGATTTGATCGGCTACTTTTCGTTTCTTCGCTGTATTAAAATTTGTCGGCTACTTTTTTAATCCATCTTTTTTTAATAGTTGCCACATACAACTGTGAAAAAGTCAGGTCACCCCGCCTAAGTTCATTGCTCGTTATTTTCGATAAGCGAAAGTTGTTCTTTTCCTCCATTGCTATCACGTTTAGTGGTAAAACAATACGGCCAATTGGATCTAATTGGGGATCTTTTCAGTTTGTACCCCTCCCCAATTTAGTGGTTGCATATTATTTGGAACACTCCCCCCTGCCCAAGCTTACGCGCCATACCTGTATATAATGATATACTATGTAATGGCACTTTCTCTGTAACTTGGGGTGAAAACACGCTGCGGGCTCAAACAGTAAAAATGCCTTATTTGTTTACCAGATTTTTATATAACTATTGATATGCAGCATATTTAATGTAGAAGATAGGACGAGCAACGGGGGGATGTGCATGCGTGCAATGTGAATTAGTAATGAATGCTTAATATTTGTGGGTTCCGCATGTTTAGGGTCTTTCAAAATATAGCTTAGTGGCCATACTGGGGAC
>NW_027450030.1:0-25000 GCF_964194025.1 Convolutriloba macropyga | reverse complement strand
ATGCAAGCGTGACTTGCAAGCGTGACGTCATTTTTTGCTCTTAGTGGAGCGAGTTTTTTTGTTCGTTCGCGCGATTAAATTTTTGGTCACACTTGACTTGCCTCACTCTCAAAAATGACTTCCTCATTTTGAAAATGACTTTTATTTACTTTAATTCAAAGAGATAAGGTCAAATGGGTGTGTGTTACTCTAAATGAAGGTTATTTGAGATCAGCTAATAAAGGCAGCAATAAGTTATACAGATTTTTAATCAAAAAATAACAGATCAGCCTTCAATGTAAAAACGAATCTTTTTGATCTGTCTTTTTACTGTTTTTTTAAACTGCTGATCTACGAACCTATTGCGGCTTTTTTCTGGCAATCTGCCAGCTATGTTATATATATATATATATATATATATATATATATATATATATATATATATATATATATTTATATGTATATATATATATATATATATATATATAACTTCACATAACAACGCACACACAAACACGTACTACTTTACCTCTAACAACACAAACAATTGCACACATCCCGGCAAACTCTTAAACTCGTTTACAAAAGATCTTTTATATATATATATATATATATATATATATATATATAAAACAGAAACACTTAAATTCTGATCAGTATGAGAAAACACATTCAAATTACGCAATCATAAGTGTATTTTAATGTAAACTTTACATGCAAAAACCATTTATGTTTATAACAGTGAACGTACAATTCTGAACCAACAAAATTTATTGTTGATCAAATTTTTTTTAACAGATTAAACACAAGGCGTGATCCCAGCAAATCAGGTGCTAATGAATTTGAAACCATCCCAAGACTGATTGGTTGATAAATGAAAAAGTCTGGTCTTGATTTGTATTTTTCAAATTGATAAACAATCAATTTACTTTTAAAACATTTTTTCTGTTCTTTGTTTCTTATTGACTCTGGTAAGGCATTCCAATCCTTGATTGCTGTACGAGTAAAGCAGTTTTGTAATTTTTAGCCTTTGAACTTACAGTTCCTGAAAAGAGTTTTTGTTTGGCGTGATTGTACTACTGACCAAGTAGCAAGCGATTGACCCATTTTTGGAGAGAAAGCAGGTACCTGGCCCGATATAATTTTCCAAAAATTTAATATTCTTTTGGTTTCACTAAAAATTTTTATAGGTAAAATATTATGTTCTCATCTCATTTTTTTGGTTGACTCAAATTCCGACCAATAAGAAGAAGCTTTCGAGGCCCAGTTGATTTGTTTCTCTATTGACACTAAAAGATTTTTTCCAGTGTCGAGTGAATGACTACGGCAGAATAATGAAGGTGACTCAAAACAAGAGCATTCAAGATTAGTTTTAAAGATGATATTGGTGAAGAGTTGCGAATTGTGTATATGGTTTTTCTTCCACGGGCCATTTTTTTTCAACAAAACTTTGACTTTGCTCTGGAATGTCAATCTAGTGTCTATATGAATGCCCATGTATTTGATTTCCTGTTTTTCCTCAACGAGAGCGCCATCAATTTTTAGAAGTTCCTTTTCATTTTTTCTTGCGATTTTGCTAAAAAGTATAAACTTAGTTTTTGAAGCGTTTAAACTCAGTTGCTTTGAAATAACTGGTTAATTTCATAGCACATGGTGAAAGCTGGTGTTTGATTTTTTCAATTGAGTCGCCAGATGTGAAAATAACTGTGTCATCTGCATATTGAATTAGCGCCGTTTTGTTGTCAATTTGTTCATGCATATCATTGATATAGAGATTGAACAAAAAGAGGTCCTAAAACAGTGCCCTGAGGAACATCTCTTACAACACTTAAACTGTTTGAAAAAATATCATTTAATACAACTGACTGTATTCGATCCGATAGAAAACTACCAATTAATTTCAGTGCAGATGTATCGAAGCCCAGATTATCAAGCTTGATGTTTAATATTTCTTGATTGATTGAGTCAAAGGCTTTGGAGAGATCAGGGAACGCTGTTGTTACAAATTTGTTTTTATCTGTTTCTCTTCTGATGAACTCTGTTGCGTACATTATTGCATCTATTGTAGGTCTTTTTTTCTTGAAACGATATTGATGTTTACTGGAAAGGCGATTAACATTCAAATAATCGTTGATTTGATTTCTCATAAGGGTTTCAATTACTTTCGACAGACAGGGGGTAATTGATAATGGTCAATAATTATTCGGTTCTTCAAGGTCACTTTTCTTGAAAAGCGGTATTATATGGGCTTTTTGTAGGCATTTGGGAAAATAAGATTCTTTTATGCAGTTGTTCACAATGTAGCTTAGATGATGAGAAGCAATAGGACTCGCATCTTTAAAAGCCCATGCGGGAATAAGAGCTGGGCCAGGAAGTTTATTTTTACCAAGTGACTTTAAAGCATCAAAGCATTCTTTTTCGGTGACAAATCTATACAAAAATGTTTTCCAGGTGTAGCGTTTTTGCTTTGAAAGAGTTTTCTCCGACCCGGAAAATTTACTTAGTATTGGAAACCTAGAGTTCAGAAGATTGGATATTTTCTTTGGGTCTGTGACATATTCGCTGAACACATTTTCAAGCATGTTTTGTTAAGCTGAGTTTTTTTCGAGTTTCTGATCTCGTTAATAAGCAACCATTTCTTCCTGTCGCTTTCAGCAGCTTCAATTAAATTCTGATAAAATTTTAAGTAATCTTCACTAAAAAGAAGTACTTGAATTTTCTTGACAAGAGAAAAATGTTTGAAATTCTCATCGTTCAGGAAATTTTCATGATTAATCATCAGCTGTCTTGTGGTATTAGATATCCATTTTTCTGATAGAGAAAAATTGTTTTTGTCAATTCTGATAAAAACACTTTTTTTTGAAGCGTGTTTCTCAAGTCCTTGAACAAATGTATTAGTAAAGAGATCAAACAATACATCAATAACCGAAGTTTGATATAATTTATCCCAGTTTGATGAATACAAAGATTGTCTGAACTGTTCTGCCTTATAATCTTTTTTATCAACGAAAGTTTTTATTGAGCTAAGCTGCTTGCTGATCTTTATGTATTTTAAAAACCTAAGGTAGCAAAATTGTCACTAAAAATAGCATTGTCAAAGACTATAGTACTGTTCACCGTAAAATTGTCTGCAATCACATAATCAATAAGACTTCTGGTAAAAGTATTTCTACTGATACGAGTTGGAACTTCTTTGTTCTGAACTTCTGAATTATACGGTGTTCAAATGTTCTCCAAACATTGTTTTTCGACATCTTTAAAACAGTTGATATTATAGTCCCCCACTAAAACAATTATCTCGTTTCGTGAAACAACGTTATCAATGTTTATAGCAAGCTCATCAAGAATTTGCATGTTATATTGTTTGTCTGGGCAATACGTCATGTTAAGTAGCAAATCTTTTTTGTGAGGTAGTTTAAGACTAATCCAAAGGCTTTCAAATTGCTTTGAAACCTTCTTTAGATGGTTTCGTATTTTTGGTGGTAAATGTTTCGGGGCCAAAGTCATTACTCCACCTCCTCTTCTAACTTTGTTTTCATTCATTAATTTCTTATCGTCTCTAAAGCAGCAGAATTTCTCTTTTTCAGGGTTGTACCACTGTTCATGGTCGTTTTCAGTGAACCAAGTTTCTGTAAAGAGGTAAATACAATTTCGACCAAAGTCATTAATCAGATTTTTTTAGTTGATGTTTTTTCTTAACTAAACTCTGGCAATTCAAATGAAAAATTTTGAGCTCATTTTTTGCTTTCTGTGCTCTCAAGACAACTGAGCGGGAGTTTTCAAAAGGGCCTGGGTTGATTTCAACATCGCCTGCTAGAAGCAGCAATATAGCACATATGTGAAGGCAGAGATAGTTTTACTGAACATATCCAACTCAATTGTGTTATAAAAAGAATTTGGTGCAAGCTTTGCCCATACTTTGTAATATTCCTAACTGCCTGGAAGGTTTTAAATCTACAATTACCAATTTGTTCTGCTGCTATTGACGCGGGAAATCTTGTGGTCAATAGCAGAAGAACCAGAATGAAGCATCTGATTTGCTGGGAAATAAAACAAAAAAGTATTAGATTAAACATATTCAACAAGACAATGAAGTTTGAGTTCATTAATAGTAAAGACGTATATCACGATTTTTTGGAAGGCGTTTACATTATTTTATGGATAATAACCGTAGTGTAATTTGGGGTGGAAATTGTTATTATAGTTTCGATAACTGTAATTACTGTTTCTATCGTAATTGAAAGCTGAGGTGCTTGTTTTTGTAGCATTGAACGGTCGATGACGATAGTTTTGTTGGAAGCGCACAACTGGTGCTTTGGCTGCAATAGCTTTGTTCTGGTAAAGTCCTTGAGGACAAGTACTGCAGTTCGATGTCATTAGCAGATGCGATAGGAGCCAATTCTTTAATAAAAGAACGCCATGTTGATGATTTAAGTGGACATTGCCAAAATACAAATGATTGTAGTCCCCCTTATTGTCACGGTGCTCATCAGATTGATTGATAATTGCCCCTTTAATGTTTGCATTGAGCGAGAGAATCTCAACCGATGAGTTATCAGCATAATAGTCATGAATAAGCTTATTAATTTCGTTGATCAGTTCGTTTTTTTTCACTATTCTGAACTGCATCTTTCAAGTGAGGTATTTCACAAACTACACACACATCCAGATCAAACTTTTCGATGCATTTATCCACCAATTTCTTGTGTCCTTCAAAATTTTGACTTGCATTTTTTCCATGCTTCAATACATTGTTTGTTCCATCCTGGATAAGTATTGTTTCATTTTTTGTCTTCATAGGAATTTAAAATTTTGAGCTTTTCATTAGTCGTTGATCCCCTATAAGCATGAATAGTGCAATCAGCGGGTATAGATTTATCGTTCTCCAATTTTGCTATAGTGCTGCTTCCAAGTACCAAATTATTGTTTGCTTTTTGTAAAGGTTTTTTTGGAAAAGTTCTTACCAACTCATAGTCGTCCGTTTGAATTGCTGCGTCGATATTGGAAACACTTTGGGTTTTGATTGAAGATAACATACCAATTTCCATTGCTTGAGTAAATTTAGTAACTGTTGTTTCGATAAATTTTTCATTTTCTTCAAGTTTCTTGTAAGTTTTTACATAAATTTGATAGATGTCATGTTTGCTTAGTGAGGTAAATTGCTTTTCGTCGAGCATTGTAAATGATATAGTCTTTATGAATCCGTTAACGAAGAGTTTCAGAGATGTTCAGTAAAGTTTCAAGAGAAATTTTCATTCTATTGTTATAGGTCAAATGTTTTTTTGACGTAATCAACGTGTTTAAGCTGTAGTAATTTTCAACAAGGTCAAAACGTTGTTTCTTTATGCACAATATGCAACTGATTTCATTGTGCGTTATTCGAGCGTCTGAGTGTGTTATTCGAGCTTCTGAGTGTGTTATTCGAGCGTCTGTGTGTTATTCGATCGTCTGTGTGTTAACAAGCACAAACTCGTTACCAGACAAATACAAACACACCACATACACACTCTTATTTCCAGTCAAATGCAATAACAAACCCACGCACAAACAAACAAACAAAATTACCCCGGAACTTAAATTCATACAAAAAACAGTTTTGTTCAACTAACTCCAAGTGCGTTTCAGGACTGGGCCAGAATAAATTCATCACTGAATCATAGACTGATTCATGTCACTTTTTGACTTGTCAGACTTGCGTTCAGTCTTAATATACAATGGTCAGACTTGGGTCAAATGCCAAAATAAAGTTCCGTACGGGGATCGAATATGCAATTAAAATCAGACCGAATTTATTAGTATGCGTACAAATTGTAGTATGACGAATCTACTATCTGTTCTGGAGAAAAAGTTTGTTTGTATTTGCTGTTTTTATTTTCCAGATGAAAAATTCCATATCAAGCTTACGTTACGAGCTTCTTCTTAGAACAAACTACTTCAAAGACCAGAACAGTCTGTTGTCTAGCTCTGAAACGATTTACAGAATAAGCCTATTTCTAAAACAGGTCTGTCCTTCCACGAAACCTGTGAAAAATATAAATTTTGCCATAAATTAATGAGTTCTGCAAAGACGTCAAACATGGGAATATGTGGAATATTTTTTTTTAATAAATTAATGAAGGCTGATCCATATGGTGAGGTCGGGTTGGGGGGGGGGGGGGGGTGATGTTAAAAATTAGAAATTGCACCAAATTTGTCCATCCGGTTTTTTTTCACCTGATGATGAATATTGGGCTGAGGAGGTCGAGGCTAAATAACGTGGAGCGTGTGGATTACGTAAATTGGGTTGGTGTCTCTAAATTGCTTGACTAAGGCCGTCCCGAGGGATTAATTGTATAATTATGGGCTGATGTGTTCACTCATAAGAAAGCACATCATTTTTCAGTTGACCGAAAGTCTGTGACCCGTTTTTCACATTTCATGAAAAAGAAAAACTGATTTAAAAAATTTTTTCCAAAATGGTACAGATTTAATTATGTAAACATATAAATCGTATATTTTTTATTTTTTTCCAGTTCCGCAAAAATTCTGCTTTCTGCTACGGTGCACTTCAATTTCATGAACACTGGTGCTCACAATCACCAATGCAGTTAACACTTGCAAAGCACTCAATTAACACAAGCATCAATTAGCCTACAAATCAATGATTTCCTTTCAATCGGCGTGAATTAAATGATACACTTTTATAGACTTACTCTTTAAACTTTTCAAACTCTCTTAACACAATTTATAACAATGAAGTGAAATTACAACATAGCAATTTGAAAAATAGTTGCTTCACGTCTTTTTTTTTTGGGGGGGGGGGGGTTGGTTTGGATGGGATTGAATGGCTTGCTTAGGATATTGACTTAAATTGGATAATTTACAACCTGGTCACAAAAGCAATTCAAAGACTTAAATTTCTCCGCCCAAAAGATAAAGCCACCATGAATAAACTGATTAAAGCTTTTTTGCCTTTCTCCGTTTTCTCGGAAAAAGGCGTAAAATAAACTTGCAAAACTGGCGCGTTGTCTAAATTAGAAAGGTATATGAAATTCTGAATGGGAATAACGCCATTGAAATTTAAAAATGCCAGCGCCCCTGAAATAAAATGAAATGCCCAAGACTGAATGCTTTCTAAATTTTCCTGTTTATAGATGACTATTAAGACGGGCCGGCTGCAATTTTCCCAGACGCATTAAAAAATGACACAGGGCTTAGAAGAGTTGATAGTGAGTTATTCTTTGAAAGCTTTTCACGGAAAAAGAGACCATAAAAATCGCTAGGTCACAATTCTGATAGCGGTGGGCCTTTTTTCATTTTCAGATGTCTGTAAATCACAAGACGGAATGATAAATTAACCTTTCCGATAAATGGGTAAAATCAGAGATGAATTTTAGAAAGAAAGCGGTCACTGAAAAGCAAGCTTTCCTGAAAAAGGAAACAAAAATTATTTGGTCGAATAATTTTCAGGAATTCAACATCAGCCTCAAAAAATGATGAATTACAGCTTAAATATCAAATATTATTGAATGAGCGAAAAGTTCCGGAAAGTCGAATAATAAGAAAGGTCTTTCTCAGCCATAAATCTCAGCCATTGATCATAAAAAAGTAAGGCGTTTGATAGCTTTCAGCGAGCTCAGATTACTTCTAAAAATACTTCTTAATCATCAAAACTTTTCAAAGGCATTTTAAATTTTTATCAAGTTTTGATCTTCAAAAAGTTTTGATCTTCAAGTTTTGATCTTATAACATAGAATTCGAAATGGTTGAACTTGCTGCACAAAGTCAATATATGCCCTTTGAAGAGTTAACAAGTTTTTCAATTAGCATCAGGAGGAGCCATTTGAATACGGTATTCACATTTCATTTCACTGTAAAAACGCTGACGTGAAAACTCATTTCATTTGTGATTATTGATTGCCGTTGAACTTTTTGAGGGATACCTCATTGAGTTACAATGATTTTCTTTTTAATTATTTCTGATGATCGCGAAAAAGGTGACGCATCAAATACTTTCTTAAAACAGTTAAAGCACAAAAAAACGCTAGTTGAGTTGACACTGAGATATTATTTACTGTGGAGATTCCCTAAGGTGAAAATTTAAAAAAGCAGATAAGGATCGTATCCTTTAAACATCAAATGAAATTTTACAAAAAAACTAAAAGCCATCAAGCCCTTTTTATTCAAAACGGTGAAGCTAAAAACTCAAGATGGTTGAAAAAAAATAATAAAACTGAAAACGAACTGATAATGAATGCAAAATTTGGTTTAAGATTTATAATTTAAAGAATTTATGAAAAACAGCAGGATTCTCTAAATAAGTACACACGAATATTCGACGAAAACAATGGTACACCACAATAAAATTGGTAGAAAAATTTGAACACTAAATTATAACGCAGAATGAATCTGTTGATAGCAATGAACCACATCAACCAAGCGATCAAACGATGAATATTTTTCAAATATAGTTATTATTGAGATCCATCCTATGGAATCTTACATTTACTAATTTTAAAAATCGACTATGTCAGAATTTGTTGACAACAAATTGTTTAGTTAAATAAAGGTAGGGTACCCCAAAATTTCCTTCAGTTTAACTGAACTTTTATATTGGAATTGAAGGAGTCCCTAAATGATTTCGAAAATATTTAAGAAAGGTATTATCTAAATATCAAGAGCTCTTTTTTGTGAATAAGTTTTTAAATATGCAAATTTCTCATAAAAAAAAAAGAACATTGTTAATTTCCTCTGGTACACATAAGTATAAAAAGCAAATGGTAAAAGAGGCAATGTAAAGTTAAGAATATAACATTATGTAAAATTATAAAATCATTAAATTACTTAACTAAAAATTTGACCTTACATTATTAAAAAATGGCCTAAAATGCGAACATAAAATGTTCTCACAATTTTATATGTACATCGTGAAGATTAAAAATTAAAATTAAAATCTAATGCTCTCAATATCATCTTTAATATCAGTTACTTTTGGGTCCTTCAAAAATTCTTTCCAAAAATATTCTTTCAGTTGTTTTTTTAAGGAAGCTTTCGATGTTGTTTTCAGTCTAATATTAGAAGGCAGACTATTATAAATTGGAATGGCTTGTGCAATAAAAGAATCAGTTAAAAACTTATTGTTCTTTCTTATATCGAAAGTTACTTTTTTTGACCTGTCATGTTGTTTTATTCTCATGGTAGAGAGAGGTTCAATTTTATACGCTGGAAGATCGTTGCTGAGTAAGCGAATAAAATATTTTGAGCAACGATATTTCAAGAGAAAAGAAACTGGTAGTATTTTGTTGCGAAGTTTGAGATCTGTAGACCGATCGTATTTTCTCCTATTAAAAATGGATTTTATTCCCCAATTCAATTGTTTTTCTAAAGTTGTGAGTAATGACTTTTGCAACCCTATCAGAATTAGAGCGGAATAATGTAGATGACTTATTACTATTGCATTAAGTAATAAGACTTTCGTTTTCTGTGGTAAACTTTTACTTAGTGTATTCAAAACTTTTATTCCACAAGCCATTCTCTGAAGAATCTTTTTCACTTCTCCATCAAATTTTAGTTTGTTGTCTATAATTACGCCAAGATACTTCACACTATTTGATTCTGCTATTCTTTCATTGTCAACATTCAGAACAGTATTTGTTAACCTCTTCCTGGTGCTGAACACAATATATTCTGTTTTTTGTTTGTTCACTACTAACTGGGACTTTGCAAAAAAATCAATAATTTTTGAGATGTTATGTTCAAGTTTTGTTTTTGCCGATATTTCATCAGCGTCGGATGTAAAAAGAAAAGTGTCGTCTGCGTACTGTACAACCGTGCAATCCTCTTCAACAATCTTTGCTAAATCGTTGACGTAAATGTTAAATAATAGAGGTCCTAAAATAGTACCTTGTGGAACTCCTCTCTTCAAATTTATCCAGTCCGATTCAATTCCATTCAGAACAACTCTTTGCGTTCTTTTACTCAAATAATTCTCTAATAAATTGGTAGCATGTTCGTCGAAACCTATATTTTCTAGTCTCCGTAACAGTATTTTGTGGTTTATAGAATCAAAAGCCTTTGAAAGATCTAAAAACGCCCCTGTAACATTTTTTTTTCTTGTTGAGTTCTAATCTTATTTGTTCTGTCGATTTCAGGATAGCATCAATTGTTGAAATTTGTTTTCTATAACCAAATTGACTAGCCGACAATAATTGCTCCCTTTCGAGGAAACTTGTGATTTGTGAACTGAACGCCTTTTCAAAAATTTTTGACAAAGCAGAAGTGACAGAAATAGGTCTATAATTGAGTGGGTCTTCGGGATTCCCTTTTTTGAAGAGTGGAGTTACACAAGCTTTTTTAAGATCTTCTGGAAATTTTCCTTCTGTAATGAATTGATTAATGAGATAACATAGTGGTTCCGCTAGCGCTGCTTTAGCATCTTTTATTGCCCAAGCTGGTATTTTTGAAGGACCGACTGGTTTACTTGTATTCAAAGAATCTATGAGCACATTTGTTTCCTTGGTTGTTATATATCGGAAATTGAAACACTTTCTCGGAGCAGTTTTAGGAGGAATGTTGTTTGTTTGTTGCAAGCCAATAAACTCTCCTAGAGTCGAAAATCTGTAATTTAGAAGATTTGCGATTTCCATGGGCTTTGTTATCTTATCACCAAAACTGTTTAATAAAGATTGAATTCTTGCTTGAGTCTTTTCTTTATTACGAAGATCTTGAATGAATTTCCATCTGGCTTTTTCACTGTTTAACTCCATAAAACTTGAAAGAAGTTGTTTTTCTTTTTGACGGATTAAATCATTTTTAGTTTCATCATCGCTAATTCTTGAAAACTGTCTTTTTGTTTCCTCACATAACCATTTTTCTTGAAGCAAGAATTTTGGTTTATCTGTTCTAATATAACAGGTTTTAATTGGAGCATGTAGTGCTAATGCTCTTTCAATAATTCTTTGAAATTCTAATAACATCATATCTCCTGTCACTGCACCGTAAAAGTGTCTCCAGTCTGAATTTTTAATAAAATTTTGGAATGCTATGGCTGAATATTTTTTTTTGTCAAAAAACTTTTTCTTTGTAGTTTTTGATTTTAGCATCACAGATTTAAGAACTGTGATTGTTGCAAAATGATCAGTTTTCAAAATCGTATCCGCTACTATGCCAGTTTCGAAATCGTCTGTTATGATATAATCGATCAAGTTTTTTTTCCGGACAGTATGATAAATTCAAAACGCATTTCTTTTTTTGTATGCTCAACTCAACCCATAAACTTTCAAAAATTGTATCCGGAAAGCAGTTGAGATCATCGCGGAGACGAGGTTTTAATAATTTTGGAATGTACATGATAATACCACCACCTTTTGTTTTTGTTGTTTGGATGCGATCTTTTCGAAAACAGTCAAAATTTTGCTTATCTATATGCCAAAATTCTTCCGGATGGTTTTGTGACAACCATGTTTCACTAAACGCATATATGCAGTTGTAACCAATGTCTTGAATGAGTTCTTTCAACAGCAGATGTTGTCCTGCTAAACTTCTGGCGTTTTGATGTAGAATTTTTATTCTGGAATCAAATAATTTTAACTTTTTCATCATAAGTGCATATGGCAGAACTGGTCCAGGGTTTATTTCGATATCACCACTTTTTAGTAGAAGATACCATATAACAACCAAGAAAAAGGAAAAGTTGAATTTGGATGGTGAAGCACATTGTTTGCTGTTACAGATTCCTTTGAATGAAGGTATTCGAGATGCATAAGGAAGACTGTAAAAACATTCTGAAATACTATCGGAAGATGTGAGTAGTACACATAGTATAACTATGAGTCGAATACCTGCTATTTTTGGTTATATCTGATTATAAATCATTACACGTTGCAAAATAGCTTAAAAACAACAGAAACTGCAGCTAAAATCCATTTGTATAACGATATGTTTGTCTCCATGGTTTGTAAGTGTTAGCCCTACTCACGTATGCACTTTGAGAATATTGCAAAGGTTGTAATCGAACAAGATTACAAGAAGTTAAAAGAAAATGACTTAAAACTGCGTTTTTAATAAACGGAATTCCCTGCTGAAAATTAAAATGTATGTCATCATAAAAGAGAGCGTTGTAATTTGCCATTTGACTCAACATGTTGCACACAGGAAGTATTTTGATTTTTTCAGTGTTTTCTTGTGTAATATACTCTCGCAGTTTTTCATTGAATTCATAAATTTTGTTGTTTGTCTGTTCGTTTTTCGGCAATTTTTTTAAAGGAGGCACTTCCATCAATACCAATGATTCTGGGCTGAACTTTTCCTGTATTGCAGAGACAAGATCTTTGTAATCTGAGAATAATGTTTCTAAATGATCACTTTTTTGTTTTAGAATAGCATTGGTCCCATCCTGTAAAATAACTGTTTTCATCTTTTTTTGATCGTAACCCTGTAATAATTGCAATTTCTCCTTTGTTGTCGAGCCTGGGTAAGCATGTATACTGCAGTCCTGAGGAAATGTCCGATCTCTTGCCAGGTGTTTGATTATACTACTATCAATTAACAAATTTTCTGTTTTCTCCTCGATCTCTAATGTTTCAAACTTTCGAATAAAAGCGTCATTTTTTGCACTCGTGTTAATCGTTGGTGTTATAATAGCTGAATTAGTTGTTACCTGTGTCGATTTTTTAAGGAATTCACTCACGGTTACCACATGCTCGGCGATGAGACCGTCCTTCTCCTCTAATTTTTGATGAAGTTCGCAATAAATTTTATAAAGATCCGCTTTTGAATAACTATTAAACTTTTCTGCAGTCATCATCATGATTGGAATATATTACAGGAGGATATTTACAGGAGTAATTTACAATTATTGATATTTACAATTAGAACTATGTTACAGAATCTGTTGCTTAAAAAGAACTATTGTGCTAACGTTTAAAACTAGCAATGCATAAGAAAGTGTTTAAAAAATGAAGGTCAAGAAGCAGCTGTACAGAATGAAAGAATTGTGTGTTGTGAAATGAAAGAATTGTGTGTTGTGAATGAAAGAATTGTGTGTTGTAATCAATTGCAAATCAGCTCTACAAAAGTTTTGCGATTGTTTGAGGTTATTGTACAGCATTCAGAGTGATTAGTCAAAATAATTTTGAATTTTGTTCTGCTAAGCAAAAATGTGTGAGGATTTTTTCAGTTTTCTCCAAAAACGATTTTTTTGTCTTTTTTGAAAATATGTTGGGACTAAAAACAAAAAAAAACTCACCCAAAAACAAAATCATGGTTTAATCTTAGTACACATACAACAACTGGCAATTTCTGAAAGGAACAAATTGCCCGCCAACAATTAGTAAAAATTGCAAACTAAGAACACGTGCCTTTTCCGAGAAAGGTTTGCTCGTTTGCTGTTTTCTGTTCCTTAAACTAATGGGTCTGATTTTTTTCCCATTTCAAGAATGGTTGCAACAGTTTCCAAGAGACGGGATTCGATAACCAGATTCAGAAAACTGGGTATACAAGTTATGTATGGTGTACCTTTCAGAGTAATTTTCATCTGTAACATAGTCTCAAACAATTGAACTTGGCCTAGTCTTAAATCTCAGCCATGTTTATGAGACTTTTGTATGCAGCCCCAATATGGTGAGATATTGAAAAATTCCTGAGTAAAAATTGACCAGAAATTGGTCTTTGTGGTGTGTGTGTGTGTGTGTGTGTGTGTGTGTGTGTGAGTGTGTGTGTGTGTGTGAGAGTGTGTGTGTGTGTGTGTTTGTGTGTGAGTGAGTGTGTGTGTGTGTGTGTGTGTGTTTGTGTGTGTGTGTGTGTGTGTGTTTGTGTGTGTGTGTGTGTGTTTGAGTATTTTGGTGTTTGTGTGTTGATACGTGTGTGAATTGGTGTGTTTTTGTGTGTGGTGTGGCCATATCGCAGAGTGGTGGATTAGATGGACTGGGGTAAAATAATATTTTTCCTTGTACATCAATAAAAATTTGCTGATTTTAATTCGGATCCAAACTTTTATGAGGCATTTTAGGTTAATTAGTTATAGATTTTTATTGATTCAGGTGTTTTCATAGCAAACAAAACCAATTAAAAACCGTTTCTTCTTTTTCATATTTCAAATAGAGTTGCTTTTTTATTCAGTACTGAAACTGAAAACATAAAACAACGCCGAGGTGAAAAATTCATGAATAATTAATGGAGCTCGTGACCAACCAAATTAAAATTGATTACAGTGTTTTTTCTCCCCTTTTCGAGCACGCGATCTTTATCGTGTGAAAACAAAGTAAGCAATTAGGTGGAGGAATTTTTTGGGTTCCAGAAACCCCACATTTTCTTGGTCAAGGATTAGATAAGATGATATATTTTAGGTTGTTTTGAGAGAAATTAAAATGTAGTTTTTAATTTAGTGGGTGTCTTTTGTTGCAATCAATTTATGAAAACATATTTGCAATCGAGTTTTTTAAGAAAAGAAAAGGCTCGCATTTTTAATACGGAAACCGAAAAGAAAAAGTATTACCAATGTTGGAGCTGAGCTTAAGGAATAACAAGCTTGCATAGGCGGGGAAAATAGAAACAAAACACTTTCTGATGTCTTAGTCATTTAATAGTTATAGTTATAGTTCTAGTTCTAGTTACAGTTTGTCACGTGAGAAAAAAGAGAAAAAGGGGAAATAACAAAAAGCAACACACAGAACTCAACGTAGCAGCCGCAGAAAACGGCTTAAAGTATAACTCAGCAAAATATTGCAAAACAAATTGTCTTGAGCAGTAAATAACGTGTTACTGTGTCTTGAACTAGAAATATTCCTGAGCAGTAAATTGTTACTGTGTCTTGTATTCAAAATATTATTCTTGAGCAGTAAATTCTGTTACTGTGTCTTGCATCAACGAATTATTGGAGCTGAAATTCAACTGTTACAACCCCAACTTCTGGTATTCTCAACTTGTGAGTACAAACAGCAAAAGCCAACTTAGGTTTAAATTTAAATATTTTTGCACAAACAGGTCTTAGACATATATCTTTGTCTTCGATCTGTTTTTTCTATCGGATTGAACTGGTATACATAAAGAGATCCCGTATTGTGTGATCTGTAGCAATCCAGTTCAAATTGATAGTTGAAAAAACTAAGATCAGCGAATAGTTACGAACTAAAATAGTTAATGCAACGGTAAGTACAGCAGAGCGGATATACAGTTACAAAAGCGAACTGCATAAACGAAGTATCCGGACAGATTTTGTAACCACTCAGAACGAACTGGGCGGTGTAAAACTTTCTTTGTGAAACACAAGGAGAGCAGCCGTTACATTTGGTCCGCCGACCCGGACAGTGGAATAAACTGCTGTCTAACCCAACAGTCAAAGTGACGAAGTCATCGACGAACGAGAACAAAGCTCAACGGGCAATTCAACAACGCAAAGCCAATTAGAGAAAGCAAATAGGAAATTTCAAAAGCAAAAACTAAATTAAAGCAAACAAATAAAGGAGCTGTAGAGGTTCAAGCTGCAGTCCCGAAGTACACCAGAAGTGACTCCGTCACAGAGTCAAAGCGTTTTGGATCGCCAGATCAACAACTTGCGAAACAAGTGGGTTGAGAAACAGGAAGAAGGTTTTGAGCTCATTGATAATCGAGATCGACCAAGCAAGCTCAAGAATCTTTATCAGCAGATACTGCAACTGGACGACAGCATTCAAAAACTCGTGAATAAGAAAGCTGAGACTCTCCGAGACCCAGATATTTCTTTAAAATGCAAACTTGAGAGAGAAAAATACTTTCAATATTTGAACGCAGAGTGGTTACCGTATATCCACGGAGAGACAAACATGTCAAGCCAGCAAAGCCAGTCAACTCTTCAAGCCAATGAAGAGCAACCGCCTGCGAATAATGTGCGTCAGTTAGAACAAAACGTTGGGATTCCAGAGTTTAACCAAAACCATGGTAACACAAGCAATGCAACGACGAATACGGTTACACGGACAATCAACCAGGATACAGAAAACGCTTCGGAAACATCTTCAGTGAAACGTCAGGTTGAAGAACGAATAAAAGAATTTGAAATTGAATTTGAAAGAAAGTTGCAAATCGAACGAGCACAATTTGATCGAAAGAGGTTGGATCTAGAAATGCAAATGAAAGAACTAGAGATGCAACATCAGCTTCGGGAAAAAGAGCGAGACCTAGAGCGCCAATTGCAAAAAACAGCGTTGGAGAAAGATGACTTCCGTTCTCAATCGACTAAGGCGCGTGACAAGTCACCTTTCAATTGGACCCCAAAAGGGAGAGATGTCTCGGAGTGGGCGAATTCGATGAGCGACACGCGAACGCCAATTCGACCAAGAGCTCGCTTTGACGTCAGCCCTAAACGGAATAAGCAGAGGCATTACCCATGGTACCCAAACTCTCGCGAACGCTCAGTAAGTGTTGAAGGGCGGGATATATCGCCGATAGCGGGAAAGTACTACAACACTGGACATTCAAGCAGAAGTTTACCAAATTTGAGGTTGAACAATTTTGACGGAAACCCACTGGAGTGGCCTGAGTGGTCTAGCATGTTCATCGCAACAGTAGATAAACGCACGATTCCCGACTCAGAAAAAATGAGCCATTTGAAGACTCTGCTAACAGGCAAAGCAAAATCTGCAATCTCGGGAATGGGCTATTCTGGACAGTTTTATAGTGCTGCCTGGTACATTTTAGAAAAAAAAATTGGAAGACCGCATGTAATTATAGATGCGCAGCTCGAGAGCCTACGAAAAGCTAATCAAGTGAAACCTCATGATTCAACCAGCCTGATTAATTTTTCTGTTATTGTATCTAACTTCGTGAACGTGCTCAAAGAGTACAAACATATTGGTGATTTGCAATCAAGTTCGACATTGTACATGGCAGTTGATAAGCTACCTCAAGTTCTTAAAGAAAAATGGTGGTTCTACGTCGATGACAAAGACGAGGACTGGCCTGATCTAACCTTGTTTGAAAAATGGCTATCACGAATGGCATTCGTGCATGAAGGGTTTTCAACGTTTAAAGGGGAACGCAAAGAAGAAGACCGACGCAACGCAAATAGAGAAAAACAATTCTCGAAGACATCGAACTTCAGTGCAAGTTCGAACCTGCAAGAAACCAAGCAGACGCAAAGCGATCACTGTCCATTAGCCGATGGCACTCATAAAATTTGGAACTGTCCATCATTCAAAAACATGAGTGTGAATGATCGATACGTGGCAGTGAGGAGAGAACGCTTATGTTATGGATGTCTGGGAAAAGGACATGCAATCAAAGATTGCAAAGTCAAAGTTTGCGGTATAAACGGATGTACCAAAAAGCACAACAGACTGCTACACTCAGAAAACCGAATGGACGAGGGTAGTCACGCAGTTAACGTAAGCGCAGCAACAATCAACCAGAGTAACCAAGTTACTAGTTTTCTTCAAATAGTTCCGGTATCGGTTCAGAGTGGTGGTAACAGGTTGAATACCTACGCTTTCCTCGATAGTGGTTCAACAGTATCGTTCATTGATCAAAGCATTAAAGATCAACTACAAGCCAAAGGCACGGACGTTACCTTAAACATAGCTGGCATACGTGGGACGCAAGATTTG
Organism: Convolutriloba macropyga; assembly: GCF_964194025.1. NCBI lineage: Eukaryota > Metazoa > Xenacoelomorpha > Acoela > Convolutidae > Convolutriloba > Convolutriloba macropyga. Next base: position 7,463 of record NW_027450030.1, on the reverse strand, counting down.
AGGACAGAGAAGGTTCCTATCACAATAAAGGGACTACATTCAAAGGTGCATTCAATTGAAGCGTTTGCACACCCATCAATCTCGTTGGGAAACACAACATATGACTACAAGGAATTGAAGAACAAATTCAGACACCTGAACGTTCTCACTAACAGAACATTCAACCTGATGGAAGTAGGCCTCATACTTGGACAAGATGCCTACGAAATTCAACGTCCATTGGACTATAAGATTGGAACACAAAGTGAGCCTTTCGCTGTCTTAACAGAAATAGGATGGGTAGTCAGTGGTCCCATGACAGGCAAGAAAAGTCAAAATGTTTGTCATTTTGCCTTCACAGAAGATGTGAAAGTGGCAGAAAATATCCAATCATGGTGGGACATAGAAACTTATGCTTCCAAAATAAATGTTGTAAGTCAATCAAAGAAAGAGCAGCAAGCTCAGAAGTTTCTAGAGAGCACGACAAAGTTTACAGGGGAGCGGTACGAAGTGGGCATGCTCTGGAGCGAACCAGAACCCAATCTTCCAAACAACTACGGCTCGGCCCTTGGTCAGCTCTACTCACTGGAACGAAGATTCCAACGAGACCCAATGTTAAATAATTTGTATCAACAGTCAATTGATAAAGATGTTGAAAAGGGATTTGTGAAGATCCTTGGTAAATCGGAAGTCAAAGGCACTTTCGGAAGAGAATGGTATTTGCCACACCATCCAGTACTAAACCCCAACAAACCGGGTAAAGTTCGCCGTGTTTGCAACGCTGCAGCAAAATACAAGGACATATGCCTAAATGACAAGTTGTTAGCCGGACCCGATCTGCTACACGGGTTGATCGGAACAATATTCAGATTTCGAGAAGGACCAATTGCCCTAACCGCAGATATTGAATCAATGTTTCTGCAAGTGCAAGTTCCTGAACGGGATAAAAGCTGCTTGAGATTCTTGTGGAGACCAACAGTGAACGAACCTGTGCAAATTTACGAGTATCAACGTCATGTTTTCGGAGCTAAGAGTTCACCAACATGTGCCAACTACGCTCTGAAGCGAGTAGCCATCGATAACGAGGACGAGTTCCCAATTGCAGCAAAAACAATCCAAAACAACTTCTACATGGACGATTTCATCAAGTCAGTCGAAACACCTGAAGAAGCAATCAAGGTTTTCAAACAACTGCAACCTCTTCTCTCAAAACATGGATTTGAACTGAAGAAGTGGATCACCAACAGCGACGTGGTAACCAACGCAATCCCAGAGGACTTAAGATCAATCAGCAAAACAAAGCAGGTTGAAGTAGAAACCAGCCAGGAAGGGTCATCGGTGCTTGGGCTTCAGTGGACGATTACCGATGATAGTCTACAGGTTTGTAGAGGTACAAGCAAAGAAGTTGAGACCCCAATCACCCAAAGGAAGATCTTATCTCTAGTTTCTTCAGTGTTTGATCCTCTTGGACTGTTTGCACCATTCAGTGTCCATATGAGACGACTCCTGAAGAGCATCTGGACCAAAACTGGACAACATTGGGACAACTCAGTAGAACCTAACGAAGAAGAAGAGTTTCTGAAGTGGAAGGCGCAGCTTCCAGAAGTAGCAGAAACCAGCATTGATAGAAGATACTTCAGCACAGCCAAGGACAAATGGGAACTTCATGTGTTTGCCGATCCATCTGAAGACACAATGTGCGCAGTGGCTTACCTACGTTCAAAGCCCAAAGAATACTCAGCAGATTTAGCATTTGTAATCGGAAAGTGCCGAGTCGCACCGATGCGACACCTTTCCATACCACGCTTGGAACTACAAGCAGCAGTGATGGCAGTGAGACTTAAAGAACAGATAGTGAAGGAACACGAATCGAAGATTCAGAGTTGCAACTTTTGGTCAGACTCCACTATCGTTCTGCAATGGATTCATAGCTCCCACCGTAAGCAACAGGTGTTTGTTGCAAACAGAGTGGCTGAGATTTTGGATACAACTAATGTTTCACAGTGGAATCATGTGAGTGGTATTAACAATCCAGCTGACATCGGGACACGAGCGATCAATGTTGACGAACTTAAGAGAAGCGAATGGCTCACTGGGCCGGCCTGGTTGAAGCAACGAGAGAACGAATGGCCTGAACAGTTGAATTTAACATTTGCTTCAGACGAACAAAACGACGAAATGGTCTTCTCAGCTAAGGTTGAAGAGAAGAAGCCGCTGATTCAGTGGGAACGATTTAGCAATTACAATCGACTAGTAAATACAATGGCATACATAGAGCGTGTATTCAAAAAACACACACCGGCAACAAAAACACTAAGAGTTGAAGAAAGAGAGGATGCACAAGCAAGCATCTTCAGACTACTGCAGCAAGAACAGTTTACTGAAGAGATGAAATCTCTCAAGGCTGAAAGGGAAATTCCATAAAACAGCAAAATCCTCCAGTTTTCACCATTCATAGACCAGCAAGGACTTATTCGTGCTCAAGACAGAATAGGTAAAAGTCAATTGAGCTTCGAAACGAAGCATCCAATACTGTCACCTTGGAAGCACCATGTAGTTGAATTATTTTTGCGAAATGAACATAGAAATAGTCATCACGAAGGTACTGAACATGTCAGAACCATAGTTCAGCAGAAATTCTGGATCCTAGGCATACGAAATGCTTTGAGATCGATCAAAAACAAATGCATTAGATGTCGAAAGGGAAGAGCCCAAACAAAGGCACCAGTAATGGCAGAACTACCTGAAGAACGATTAGTCGCATCAACAGTGTTCTCGAATGTGGGCGTAGACTATTTCGGACCATTCACAGTAAAGATTGGTCGAAGAAACGAAAAGCGTTGGTGTTGTCTATTCACATGCCTTACTGTACGTGCGGTACATATAGAGATTGCACCAAAACTAGACACTGATTGTTGTCTGAACGCAATTATGCAATTCATTGCACGAAGAGGCAAACCGGTCAAAATGACTAGCGATAACGGGACAAAATTCGTTGGAGCTGAAAAAGAACTGGCAGTGTATATAGCAGCATGGAACAAGGTGCGAATTGAAGAACATCTGATTCAACAAGGTATCAGATGGAAGTTCAACCCACCTGCATCACCACAATTTGGAGGAGTGTGGGAAAGACTGGTTAGGAGTTGCAAGAAGGCAATGTACGCAGTGCTGGGCAATCGATCAGTCACGGAGGACGTTCTGTCAACCACGATGTGTCTTGTTGAACAGACGCTGAATGCTAGACCGCTGACACAAGTCAGTTCTGATGCTACCGATTTAGAAGCTATTACTCCAAACCATTTCCTACTGGGCAACAAGAACTTTTGTTTACCGTATCTATCAGGTGCAGAGCAATTTGTTGATCATAGAAAGCTCTTCCGACAAACACAAGCTTACGCAGACCTCATCTGGGACAGATTCCGTAAAGAATACTTGCCAACGTTGAACAGTCGTAAGAAATGGCAGACCACAACGGACAGAAGTCTTCAGCAGGGTGATCTTGTGTGGTTAGTGGAAGACAGTGACAAACGTGGATATTACAATCTGGGTCGAATAACCGAAACATTTGAAGGTTCCGATGGAGTGATTCGATCAGCGAAAATCCGAACAAAAGATGGATACTACAAGAGGCCCGTAGTGAAGCTCGCTCCAGTACTTCCAACTGACAATGATGTTTTCACGAAAGAAAACAGGGCCGGCGATGTTGGAGCTGAGCTTAAGGAATAACAAGCTTGCATAGGCGGGGAAAATAGAAACAAAACACTTTCTGATGTCTTAGTCATTTAATAGTTATAGTTATAGTTCTAGTTCTAGTTACAGTTTGTCACGTGAGAAAAAAGAGAAAAAGGGGAAATAACAAAAAGCAACACACAGAACTCAACGTAGCAGCCGCAGAAAACGGCTTAAAGTATAACTCAGCAAAATATTGCAAAACAAATTGTCTTGAGCAGTAAATAACGTGTTACTGTGTCTTGAACTAGAAATATTCCTGAGCAGTAAATTGTTACTGTGTCTTGTATTCAAAATATTATTCTTGAGCAGTAAATTCTGTTACTGTGTCTTGCATCAACGAATTATTGGAGCTGAAATTCAACTGTTACAACCCCAACTTCTGGTATTCTCAACTTGTGAGTACAAACAGCAAAAGCCAACTTAGGTTTAAATTTAAATATTTTTGCACAAACAGGTCTTAGACATATATCTTTGTCTTCGATCTGTTTTTTCTATCGGATTGAACTGGTATACATAAAGAGATCCCGTATTGTGTGATCTGTAGCAATCCAGTTCAAATTGATAGTTGAAAAAACTAAGATCAGCGAATAGTTACGAACTAAAATAGTTAATGCAACGGTAAGTACAGCAGAGCGGATATACAGTTACAAAAGCGAACTGCATAAACGAAGTATCCGGACAGATTTTGTAACCACTCAGAACGAACTGGGCGGTGTAAAACTTTCTTTGTGAAACACAAAGAGAGCAGCCGTTACAACCAATTTAATTCTGCTTATCAGTTTGCGTATAAATAAGCCGGTTGGTCTTTTTTTAATTGATACGAAAAGCTTTAGCCTTCAAACTAGTAAAATTGAAAACAATGAAAGCGTAATTAATGTATGTTTTTGTCACTTTTGTGAATTTGTCACAATTACTTTATATTATTTAAATTAATTTTTGTACCTATTTTGACCCCCCCCCCCCCCCAACCACTCACTTTGCTTTTTATGACTCCCAACTTACCAAAGATTTGGTGTTATTCAGAACATTACCACTGGAAAAAAATAGCACATGCGCCTGGGGGTGGGACGTAAAAGTTGAATGCCCGCTAAGCTGGTGGAGGGGTGGGGGAAAGCTGGGCTGAAACAGAATTGATCCAACTTTGCTCTAACGTAATAACAGGAAGAATGTATTAATTAAAGGACACTTATTTGAGAAGTGTTAAAATGGGAGGGGGGGGGGGGTAAATGGGAGAGGAGTACTGGTGTGGACTGGTATATCTGAATTCAAGAAGTTCTTTTACCAAAGCATACCTTAAAAAAATCCACTTCAATTTCTAAATATGTAAACAAACAAAAAATTCTATCGAGGGATGAGAGATATGACATTTCGCACAATACTAATTATACTAGACTAACCTTCCTTTCGACCCGCTTAATTGACTCGCCTATAGTTCACTTTGTAATTTACTGGCCCAATTTAAGAAGCCAGCACGACAGTCTTGCCTGGTTGAAGGAAAGAACGAGATGAAGCCATTAGAAACCCCTGAACAAATTGACGTTTCTGGGGACACAAAATCCGATACTTGAAAAATGGCGAGTATGTTTTAACCGTTTGGAATACATTTACCGTCAAAGGAGAATATGAGCAAAAAAACAGGCGATTTATGGGTTGAAATGGGAGGGTGACAAATTTTTTGGTTTTATTTTTGTTTCTACATTCAAAAATATAACTTATGCGTACCTACATTTATCTCAAACACTCGAAGCTTATGAAAACTCAGAAAATTGATTACATTCAATGGGCCCAATAAAAAAACTCAAATTCTGATTTTTTTGCCGATTATATTACTCTCGAATTTTGTTAAAGAATGCCAACACATTTTAAATATTTTATCGAGTATTGTCATTCAACTAGGAATGTATAACGTCTATAAATTGAGTTCTGTAAAAAAATAGATATTTTTTATATATTACTAAAAACTCTCATCAGACTAAAACTCTCAGGAGTGAAGTGAAATTTCAATTTTTATATGCAGCAATGGTTTTTTTAGTCATCAAAAATTGAATGAAAAAAATTGAACGTTATAAAATTTGTCATTCCAAAAACTGGATTATGCTTCGGTGTTCACCTTTTCCAAGAGGCTTAATTTGCAATTGAATTTGACTTATCGCCCGAACAGCACCTAAATCTTACTCAAGTGTCGTGAAATATCTGCAATAGAGAACGGCAATTAATCTTCTGTTTATATTGATCACGTTGATGCAATTAGCATTAGAACATTTTATCTGTCATTTTTTATGAAATTCTAGTAGATAGATTTCTTCGGCATGGAACCAAAACTTTACTTTCAGGTGATGCAAGTTTTAGTTGGACGGAAAATTTACAATTGGAAAAAACAACTTTAGTCAATTGTTTTACAGAACATTGGGAAAATTCCGTGAACAAAAGTTTAAATTTAAGCATCAGTTAAATCAAAACTATCCAGATTTGTTGTTATGGTTTACAAATCAACAAAATACTTATAGCAGAAAACACGTTTTGCTTTCGATGGATCAAGTGCTTTTGAGTTATTTGATAGTGGATATTTCATTTATGAAGCCACAGCGAACGCTAACTTACTTCAAATAACTTCCCTACCAAAATCTTCTTATAGTCATCTTTAACAAACGTATATCCAAGGTTGTAAAAGACATCATTGACCAGTTTGTCAAAAAATTGTACATGAAATATACATTTGCGAAGATTTCAACTGTTGGTTTGGACAAATATATAGAGCTGTATATCGAGTAAACTTTTTTAGGTGAGTTAAATCTGACACATAATTTTTGGTTACCGGAAAGAGAACGAATTATACGTTAACCATAACAAAGTCCTTAGAAAACAAGACGAAAACAGCAAGGGGAATAAAAGTTCCACATGCAAATTTGTCCGGCCAATCTGTTTAATGAAAAGCTGGCAACGTTGAAGATTTTCATGGACTTATATTGTCGTGATAATAATTGTTCGCTGACACTTTTTTTCTAGTAACTCCTATTAAACACTAAACAAAGTTTAGGTTATTTTACCTGAAAAAAAACCTGCTCAAATATCAAATGTTCGGGAATCCATTTTTGCTCATTGTATAACAGAACACATGTATGTGTAATTTTTTAACGAAAAAGGATTTGTAATCCATTCTAGCCTCACTTGTTTAGAGACTTTTTTTTGCTGTTTCTTCAATTTTGGCACCCCAATAAATATAATTTGATTGAATATTAAGCGTTCGGGGATAATATTGTCGTGATAATAAGAGTTTGCTGATATTTTTTTCTAGTTTCTCTTCTCATACACTAACTAAAGTTGAGGTTATTTTCCTAAAAAATCTGATCCAATAATCAACGTTCGGAGATCTGTGTTTTTGGAAACTTTATAATACACCACATCTTTGTGTTGATCTTTCACAATATATAAGTCTTCACATGTGTCTTCACATATATAAGACACAGGCACAATTGGAAAAAACAACTTCAGTCAATTGTTTTACAGAACATTGGGAAAATTCCGTGAACAAAAGTTTAAATTTAAGCATCAGTTAAATCAAAACTATCCAGATTTGTTGTTATGGTTTACAAATCAACAAAATACTTATAGCAGAAAACACGTTTTGCTTTCGATGGATCAAGTGCTTTTGAGTTATTTGATAGTGGATATTTCATTTATGAAGCCACAGCGAACGCTAACTTACTTCAAATAACTTCCCTACCAAAATCTTCTTATTGTCATCTTTAACA
>NW_027450029.1:0-36016 GCF_964194025.1 Convolutriloba macropyga | reverse complement strand
AATTCCTTTTGTTCTACACTCTGCCTACACAGGGGACACCAAGTCCAGTTTGGACATCTCAAAATTTATTTGTGAAAACCTAAGTAAGCCAATCGAAAACAAAAAATTAATTCACTGATAGCAAAAAACTTATCACTCAACAAAAATAGCACTCAAGGTAGTTTGCAAACAACTTTGACAAAGTTCAGTCATGCTCGAAATGTTTCAGAATTTTGATTAGATACAACTGATCAAAGAGAAAATGTATAAATTTACCGGAAATCTTTTCAACAGCACAATGAATTGTGTTTTCTGTCTCTTCAACAGCGTATCCCAATGGTTCAAAACTGTCAGCATACGACGAAAAACTGGTTCCCTCAAGGTCAATACTTATGACTTCTACAACTTCGTAAACTTTAACCAAGCAATTGACTGATCCATTATCATAAAAAGCCAAAATTCGTCCGACAGTTTTCGGTGTTGTTTCAATTTCAACAAAACTATTTGCAGAACCCCTGGCATAGCATTTTGAGTCCAGCAAAAAAGCGTTACGGTAACGGCAAAAAATTCTTGCTGAAGGAAATTGTTTCTGATAGCTCTTGAGTAAAAATTTGTTCTCAACAAGCCATGATCGTCTTTGATACGCTTCTCAGTTCCGACAAGATTGCGGATGAAGCTATTCAAAGGATCAACTGCTAACTCTGATGCAGAAATCTCTCTGTTCCTGATGTATCTCTGCACTAATAATTTACAAGTATTGACGGTTCCAGTAACCGGTTTGATGAGGAAATGGTTTGCTGATTCAAACAGAAATGCTGACGTTGTCCAAAGCGGTCCAATAGTTTCACATTGCCAAGCCAAATGTCTTAACAGATGAAAGTTAATAGACTCAAAACATCTACCTGGAAACTTGAAATGAATGTTTTTACAAAAGGCTTCGATCAGCATTCCACAGAAGCTTGAATTTCTGTTCAAGTCGTACAGAGAGCGCACAGCAAAGACTAAATAACACAAGTCACGAAAAGTTGACGTGTCATCTAGGACTGGCCGAAATACAATTGGTGCAAGATAGAGAAGGTAAGTTTTGAGCTCATTCGCCTTGAAGTGTTTGAGTTCGTGAAGTGATCGAACACTGCGCTTAAATTCTGAGGGTAGTTTTAATGCTTTGGTGGCATTCTCTATCTCAACATGATATCCACTTACTTCAAACAAAAATTCGAGCAAATCTTTGGCTACTCCTTTCAGCAGCTGGTGCATTGTGTCAACAGGCGCAGATAAGGGAAGATCTGAAAGAACTTTGAAAATTTCAGGATACCCCTGAACGCCCTTGGTTTTAATTTCCGGATCTTTTTCCTTTTTCTTTCTCCTTTCTTCAACATCTCCTCTTTCAAAGTAGACAGCCTGCCTGTAGTGACGATCGGGATTTCTCATTTCTATTTCCTCATTGTGGGGATAAGAATGCGACCGAAATTGGTGTTTGCCTCTCATTTCGCATAAAGTGCAGCCGTAATACCCGTTGAAACGCTTCATTTGTAGCACATTACTTTTGCAGACGAGATCGGCAATAAATAGAATTGTTTCCAATTGTACAAAGTATGGAACAGATTCGTGAGACAATTCAAAAGTTTTATTAAGTTCATTTTTGTAATGTTGAAAAATGGAAGTCCAGGGCGCATCGCCCGTTCCATACCATAAACTACATAAAACAATATTCTCAAATTTTGACCGCAAAACAGGAGGTAAATCTGCGAGAGCAACCCAGACTGGATATGCAGATTCGCTCGCAGAGTTTCGAACAATAGCACCGTCAGTATTCAAGATCAATCGCACTCTGAGATTGTTGCCTTTCACCAATCGCTTCACTTTGATGTCTTTTGTCGGGTCTCGTTTGTTACTGTATTGAAAGATGTTTTGAATGTTCCGGTTTATAATGCAACGTAGTTGGTTAAAAAATCGGATGCAAATTAGTTCACCATTGTTGAATGCCTCGTGACTTTGAACATAACTCTTTGTTAGATCAGGAATCAGTTTTTTAGCGGCATAGGGCGTAGGAAAAAGCTTATTGGGGTTAATTATATTTTCACGTTTTATCAGGTCGTATAGAACTTCATCGGGAGAGCCGTAGTTTGTAACAATGCTCAGAAGTGAAAGGAAAGAGTTTTGAACAGTTACATCAGAACATTCACAAACTGATTCTCTCGAAAACTTCAACAAGGAAGTCTGGCTCGCTGCCTCTTCTGTCTCCTGAGCAGACAAAATGCTGTTTGAGCTGTTTCGACTTTCTTCGCTATCATCGCTGACATTGCCAAAATTTTCAACATTAGAAACGAAATTGCCGTCATCATCAGAAAGCAAACCTGAAGTTTCGCTTTCACTACTAGGTGTAGAACTCCTATGCATATCATCCCCCTCGAGACTGCGGTGTGCGCGAGAAATGTAGCTGTCAATGATGTCACATCCAAATGTGGTCCTTTTTTTCACTTTAGAAGGGGTTCTGTGTTTCGGAAACTTTTTCCGCTTAAAAGCTTTTCGCTCATTGCCAAAGGTGCCAAAAAGATGGGCGTCCGAAAATTTCTCATCAAAGCCTTCGTTCAATTCACTGGTTTGATCATTCGTTTCATCGGCAGTTGTTAGTGCAGGAAGTAATTTCTCCTCTGTGCTGACTAAAACACTTTTAATATCAGAGCCAACGATTTGTTCTGATTCCTGTTGAAGGTTGTCAGTGTCGAGAAAGCATTCGACGGATCTTTCTGTCGTATTTTCTATTTGCTCAGGGTACATCGGTAGCTCAGACTCTATACTGCAAACATCACACTTGCATTCTCCAACACTGCTGAAGAACGAATCACCATAATCAGCGGTTATTTCTTCATCAGGGTAGATTGTACGGGTAACCTGTAACCTTAAATTTCGATTTTTTAAGTACTGGCAGCTATATCCTTGGAAAAATCGCGTGTTCGCCAAACATGAATGGTTCACAAATCTTACTACACCCAGTAGAACAACATCTTTGTCAGACGAGCTGCTTTTCATAATTGAGAGAGGCTTCAGTCGAAGTTTAAGTTCTGGGGGAATATCTTCTAATATTCCGACAACATCTCCCAGTGGTTCCAGTTTAGGCTTCAAAATTTTACCAGTTCGATTGTAGAGACCAAAGCCGCCAAATCTGTCCGGTTCTATTTTGTATCCACTAGAGTCTGCTTCACGGTAGACTTTTGATAATCCCTCTAAAGTTCTCTTTAAGGCTGGTTCAGAATGTATTCGACTTAAAAACGATGAGAAATCACTTATTTCAAGCATCTTCATTGGTTGGCGTTGGCTTTCAAAAACCCGCAACAAATTTGAGCTAACAAACGCATCAATGGTAATTAAATCTTCACAATTTGGCATTTTTCAACTGAAAGGAATTTGAGAATAACATAGGAGACAACCCATTCAGAAATAATTGTTTTTACATAACATATCTTTTGACTTCAAATTTTAACTCCATTTCTGTTAAATCTTGCCATTGCTTTTAAAAAATTGCTGTATACTCTAAGCTATTGATAAAAAAGGTCAGAGCAATTTCAATTCTCTCAGAAAAACTTGAAATAAACTGCAATTATAGCTCCCAAAATCTAAAAATTTAAAATTTTTATATAAGTAAAACCATCTAAACAATTCTAACATAACAAGAAAAACCTGCACTCAGAGGATTAAAAAATTAAAAGAGCGAAAACAGCAAAATCGTTCAGCACTTTATCTCACCGAATGTAACTATTCAATTTAGAATCAACAAACTATATGTAGCTCTTTTCATAAACACTACTAAGATGGCTGTCTTCTTAAATTCTATTGAGCAGTCGAACTTGACGCAGCTGGCAGCAATGGCATTCCATTTTCATTTTCAGCGTCAATTGCAGTTTCTTGATCTCGAACGTGCTGATTATATGCCTTCTTCGCAGCTTTATAGGCCAAGACCGGAGTTGTAGGGTACTTCTGTTTTACAACAACTGAAAAAATGATATTGGATGCTGTTATCATTGACTAAAATTCTGCTATTTCATGCATATAAAATTAAGCGAGAAAATGAATTTATTTGCGTCTAAAAAACGTGCTCACTTTTAAATTTCTCCCCCAACTCTTTGGAAACAGGAGCTCGAACACTCTCTGAAACTCTCTGAGGCGAAACAATGCGATGTCTTTCCTCTGATGAGAACAGTTTTAAACCAAGACGACGACCAAAGTTGGCAACATCACTACCAGCAGTTAACTCCATCAAATTGAAACCATCGTGGAAAACTGGTGTTTTTGGAGAGTTCCATTCTGGGTGCTCGTCAACACTTTGAAAAGAAAATCTGGCGAAAGCCAATTCTTCCTTTATCTCTTGCCTCTGAAAAAAAAAACCAAACTCTTAAACAAAATTACGAAGGCAACTTAACTCGAAAAATTAATTAGATCACCTGTTCTTTTAGGGATTGCAGTAAATTCCACTTCCGCCTGTTTTGCTTTTCGCACTCCGTTTCAAAAGCTGACAAAAGCGCTTCCATTCGCTTTTCATGCGTTTTCACAAAATCATTGAAAGCATTGCACCCAGAGCTCGAATCAGAATCCCCATTGGAAAAGGCTGGCGTTAAGGGCGGACAAGGAGGCAATTGAGCAGGCTCTAGTTCTTGGTTCTACAAACACATCACGTATTGAGTTCGAAACTAAAGACAAAAATAAGCTGACAAATAAAGACAAAAGTCTAAGCTGGAAATTAACCTTTTGTGTTATTGGTGAGTTGTCCAGGTTCTCGGGTTGCTCTGTTGAGACCGCCTGGGGCCCCTGATTGTTGACTTGCTGTTGTGTCACTGATGGTTGCATTGTTGACACCGTAGTCACTTCAATTGGTGACCCTCCAAAATTTTTCAGAGTCGTGAAAGAGGTCTTCGAACTACGGGAAAGAAAGTTTATGTCATCACAGACTTTTCGTTTTCGGTCAGTCTTTATATACGTTGCATTCAAACTCTCTGGCTTTTTTCCGTTTCTCAGTTGCTCTTGGTATTTTGCATAGACACTATTGACATACTTTTTTTGCCCCTTGAATAGCAGTCGACAGGACACTGGTTCTGTCCCTTCTATGAGATCGATTCTTTTGTTTTCCTCCAGTGTTGATCGCTGAATGAAATCTACTCCCTCTGGCCAGTAGTCGCTAGTAGGTGTAATCACAATGATTTTGTGAGAATCAACAAAAATCCATCTTTGCTCATTTTTCAGAAGAGACTGCTTGATTGAATTGTTGATTTCAACTTCGGAGTCTGACTCATTTCGCCTTTTGGTGGGATTCGGTCGAGTATTCGAAGCAGGACCTGATACCGGACATGTTGTTGCAGCTACAGGTAACGATGCTGCTGCGACCTCTTCAAACGAATCATCAGATTCAAATAACGCATCAGTTTGCTGGCTCATTTGGGTAAGTCTTAGTTGTTTAGTCGGTTGTTTGATTTTTTCTTTGCTCACTTGCAAGTATCCATGTTTACTTTTGTTCGCCGATTTACCCATTGAATCTAAAAACCATACTCACGATAATTTCCGCACAATAAAAAATAGCACACTCACGATAGACAGAACTTGATAAAAAACAATGGACCGTTAATTGAAGTGAATTATAGAAAATATCATTCAAATCAAGGTAAAATCAAAGCAAGCGTATCACGAGGCTCATTCTGTGAATCAATCAAAACAAACTAAAGAAGAACTGCTCAAATTTTCAGTAACTAAAACTAGCTAGCACTTTAGGCTAAAAGCAATGGTCATTTTCAACATCCGTCATCAACACCATCATTACCTTCTTTTGATTGGTTTTTTTGCTCTTCTATTTTCTTTTTTCTTAACATAAAGTTCTTTCGGTTTCTTCCTGCCTGGTTTGCAGATTTCTTAGCTCTTTTGTATGCTTCCGGGAATTTGACAGGTCCAAAGATTCTTTTAATTTGAGCTGAAAGCAGAAAACTTAATCACAAAACTCTTTTTGAGAAAGGATAATTGGTAAACTATACACAAACCCTTGAATTGAGCAACTTTTTGTGGTGTTGCCGCTTCGCGCTGCTCTTCATTGGCTTTTGTGGGAGAAATCATTGTATTTACCAGTCCCTCTGATGACCAAAGCTTCTTTCTTAACTTCTTCCCAGCGTCTTCGGGGTCTTTGACAAAACCGAGGTCAAACAAATCAACACCTTTGTAAAACCTAACTGCTTCAGTTTCCTTGTTTTGATCACTTGCTGTGTTTATGATCTGTTGAGTTTGCACATCTCCGCCCGAATTAGCCTCGCGACACTGCAAAATTACTTTAAAAAATTAAGGTTTTACATTAGGAAAATGAAAAAAGAATTTGGATGCACAAACCAGCTGTCGGAACGATTGGAGTTCTTCTTCAAGCTTTTTGTTGTAGTCACTCATAGATTTGGCATGAATTTCTATCAAGCTAGCAAACTTCTCTTCATCGGCCATGATCATTTTGCAGACTCCTTTGTGATGTTCGCAACACTAAAACCCAGTTTGGCTGGACACATTAAATTTCAATTAGTTTATTACATGAACTTACGGCTTTCTCCAAACTTTCATTGCTTTTCGTTTCCTTTATCATCTGAAGAAGATTTGAATCTATTGGATGTTTGCGCTTCAAATGTTTACTAGCAGTTCGTTCAGATTTAAAACTGGTTTGGTTGGCATGTTTTTGTGACCAATCTTTTCTGCTATCTGGTCTTCCGCTGCTCATGGCTTTTTCATTCACCCCAGAGCTGGGAACAGCAACAACGTCTCTATCAATTGATTTCAATCGCTGCAAAGACTTTTCAGTTTGTCGCCTCTGATCAATCTCTTTTTGGTACTTTGCTGAAATCTCACACTCGGGACCTTTGTGAGTCAAATAGTATTTTGATCGTCCTTGTTCGAGATTCAAATTGACTTCCGTGAAGGGTTCCATTTCCATTTTCTGCGTTAAGGTGTACTTTACAGGCCACCGATCATCCACAAGATAGAGAAATTGAACATCTCCAGCTTCATTTCGAAATAAATAGGCAAACAATCTGTTGAGTGGCTTAGCTTCTAGAAATAAGTAAACGATTGAGGAAACAGGTAAAGTTTTTTTCTGAACAAGCTATGCGCAAAAGTTGTGCTAGGCAAAATATATCAAAACCACTTTTTTTTCTACAATCTAACTACACAGGGAATACTCCATACCAAGTTTGATTCAATTTGGATAACTTCTTGACCCGATAAAAAAGACCTATTTTGAAAATTACTTATTTGAAATAATTGCAAATTTTCGTATGAAATACCAATTTTTTTCCCAAGCAAGCTATACCAAAAATCCTTTCTTTTACACTCTAGATACAAATGGGATACTCCAAACGGAGTTTAGTTCGATTTGAACAACTCCAACACCCGATAAAAAAGACCTAATTTTAAAATTCAATAATCCTAATCTATTCGAAATAATCGCAAATTTCCGTATGAAATCCTAACTTTTTTCTAGGCAAACTATACCAAAGATACTTTTTGTTTTCCACTCTAGGTACACATGGGATACTCCATACTGAGTTTGGTTCGATTTGAATAACTTCTTGTTCCGATAAAAAAGACCTAATTTGAAAATTACTTATTTGAAATAATTGCAAATTTCCGTATGAAATACCAACTTTTTTCCTAGGCAAGCTATAGCAAAAATTCGTTTTCTCCTACTCTCTAACTATACATGGAATACTCCATACCAAATTTGGTTTAATTTGGACAATTCCTTGACCCGACTAAACTTCTATATTTTTGAAAATAAAATAAGCGAATAATAAGCGAAAAAGTCGATATTTCCGATTGAAATACGATCTTTTTTCTAGGCAAGCTATACCAAAAATTCTTTCTGTTTTAGACTCTAGGCATCCATGGGATACTCCATACCCAGTTTAGTTCACTTTGGACAACATCTTAACCCAATCAAAAACAACTTTAGTTAAAATTCGCTAAAAACGAAATTCGCAAATTTCCGTATAAAAAACTAACTTTTTTCCTAGGCAAGCTATACCGAAAATTCTTTTTGCTTTACACTCTAGATACACATGGGATACTCTATACGAAGTTTGGTTTTATTTCAACAACTCTATGACCTAATCAAAAAGACTTATTTTTAAAATTACTTATTTGAAATGATAGCAAATTTCCGTATGAAAAACTAACTTTTTTCCTAGGCAAACTATACCAAAAATTCTTTTTGTTTTACACTCTAGGTGCCCATGGGATACTCCATACCGAGTTTGGTTCGATTTGGACAACTCCTTGACCCGATGAAAAAGACCTATTTTTGAAATTATTTATTCGAAAAAATCGCAAATTTCCGTATGAAAAGCTAACTTTTTTCCTAGACAAGCTATAGCAAAAATTCTTTTTATTTTACAATCTAGGTACCCATGGGATACTCCATACCAAGTTTGGTTCGATTTGGACAACTCCTTGACCCGACGAAATTTCTATATTTTTCAAAATAGAATAAGCGAATAATAAGCGAAAAAGTCGACATTTCCGATTGAAATACGAACTTTTTTCCTAGGCAAACTATACCAAAAATTCTTTCTGTTTTAGACTCTAGGCATCCATGGGATACTCCATACCCAGTTTAGTTCACTTTGGACAACATCTTAACCCAATCAAAAACAACTATAGTTAAAATTCGCTAAAAACGAAATTCGCAAATTTCCGTATGAAAAACTAACTTTTTTCCTAGTCAAACTATACCAAAATTCTTTCTGTTTTACACTCTAGGTACCCATGGGATACTCCATACCAAGTTTGGTTCAATTTGGACAACTCCTTGACCCGACGAAATTTCTATATTTTTCAAAATAGAATAAGCGAATAATAAGCGAAAAAGTCGACATTTCCGATTGAAATACGAACTTTTTTCCTAGGCAAACTATACCAAAAATTCTTTTTGTTTTACAATCTAGGTACCCATGGGATACTCCATACCGAGTTTGGTTCGATTTGGACAACTCCTTGACCCGATGAAAAAGACCTATTTTTGAAATTACTTATTTGAAATAATAGCAAATTTCCGTATGAAAAACTAACTTTTTTCCTAGGCAAACTATACCAAAAATTCTTTCTGTTTTACACTCTAGGTACCCATGGGATACTCCATACCAAGTTTGGTTCAATTTGGACAACTCCTTGACCCGACGAAATTTCTATATTTTTGAAAATAGAATAAGCGAAAAAGTCGAAATTTCCGATTGAAATACGAACTTTTTTCCTAGGCAAACTATACCAAAAATTCTTTTTGTTTTACAATCTAGGTACCCATGGGATACTCCATACCGAGTTTGGTTCGATTTGGACAACTCCTTGACCCGATGAAAAAGACCTATTTTTGAAATTACTTATTTGAAATAATAGCAAAATTCCGTATGAAAAACTAACTTTTTTCCTAGGCAAACTATACCAAAAATTCTTTCTGTTTTACACTCTAGGTACCCATGGGATACTCCATACCAAGTTTGGTTCAATTTGGACAACTCCTTGACCCGACGAAATTTCTATATTTTTCAAAATAGAATAAGCGAATATTAAGCGAAAAAGTCGACATTTCCGATTGAAATACGAACTTTTTTCCTAGGCAAACTATACCAAAAATTCTTTTTGTTTTACAATCTAGGTACCCATGGGATACTCCATACCGAGTTTGGTTCGATTTGGACAACTCCTTGACCCGATGAAAAAGACCTATTTTTGAAATTACTTATTTGAAATAATAGCAAATTTCCGTATGAAAAACTAACTTTTTTCCTAGGCAAACTATACCAGAAATTCTTTCTGTTTTACACTCTAGGTACCCATGGGATACTCCATACCAAGTTTGGTTCAATTTGGACAACTCCTTGACCCGACGAAATTTCTATATTTTTGAAAATAGAGTAAGCGAAAAAGTCGAAATTTCCGATTGAAATACGAACTTTTTTTCTAGACAAGCTATACCAAAAATTCTTGTTTTAAACTCTAGGTACCCATGGGATACTCCATACCAAGTTTGGTTCAATTTGGACAACTCCTTGACCCGACGAAATTTCTATATTTTTGAAAATAGAATAAGCGAATAATAAGCGAAAAAGTCGAAATTTCCGATTGAAATACGAACTTTTTTTCTAGGCAAGCTATACCAAAAATTCTTTTTGTTTTACACTCTAGGTACCCATGGGATACTGCATACCAAGTTTAGTTCAATTTGGACAACTCCTTGACCCGACGAAATTTCTATATTTTTCAAAATAGAATAAGCGAAAAAGTCGAAATTTCCGATTGAAATACGAACTTTTTTTCTAGGCAAACTATACCAAAAATTCTTTTTGTTTTACACTCTAGGTACCCATGGGATACTGCATACCAAGTTTGGTTCAATTTGGACAACTCCTTGACCCGACGAAATTTCTATATTTTTCAAAATAGAATAAGCGAAAAAGTCGAAATTTCCGATTGAAATACGAACTTTTTTTCTAGGCAAGCTATACCAAAAATTCTTTTTGTTTTACACTCTAGGTACCCATGGGATACTGCATACCAAGTTTAGTTCAATTTGGACAACTCCTTGACCCGACGAAATTTCTATATTTTTCAAAATAGAATAAGCGAAAAAGTCGAAATTTCCGATTGAAATACGAACTTTTTTTCTAGGCAAACTATACCAAAAATTCTTTTTGTTTTACACTCTAGGTACCCATGGGATACTGCATACCAAGTTTGGTTCAATTTGGACAACTCCTTGACCCGACGAAATTTCTATATTTTTCAAAATAGAATAAGCGAAAAAGTCGATATTTACGATTGAAATACGAACTTTTTTTCTAGGCAAGCTATGCCAAAAATTCTTTTTGTTTTACACTCTAGGTACCCATGGGATACTCCATACCAAGTTTGGTTCGATTTGGACAACTCCTTGACCCGACGAAATTTCTATATTTTTGAAAATAGAATAAGCGAATAATAAGCGAAAAAGTCGAAATTTCCGATTGAAATACGAACTTTTTTTCTAGGCAAGCTATACCAAAAATTCTTTTTGTTTTAAACTCTAGGTACCCATGGGATACTCCATGCCGAGTTTGGTTCGATTTGGACAACTCCTTGACCCGACGAAATTTCTATATTTTTTAAAATAGAATAAGCGAAAAGTCGAAATTTCCGATTGAAATACGAACTTTTTTTCTAGGCAAGCTATACCAAAAATTCTTTTTGTTTTACACTCTAGGTACCCATGGGATACTCCATACCGAGTTTGGTTCGATTTGGACAACTCCTTGACCCGACGAAATTTCTATATTTTTGAAAATAGAATAAGCGAAAAAGTCGAAATTTCCGATTGAAATACGAACTTTTTTTCTAGGCAAGCTATACCAAAAATTCTTTTTGTTTTACACTCTAGGTACCCATGGGATACTCCATACCAAGTTTGGTTCAATTTGGACAACTCCTTGACCCGACGAAATTTCTATATTTTTGAAAATAGAATAAGCGAATAATAAGCGAAAAAGTCGAAATTTCCGATTGAAATACGAACTTTTTTTCTAGGAAAGCTATACCAAAAATTCTTTTTGTTTTAAACTCTAGGTACCCATGGGATACTCCATACCGAGTTTGGTTCGATTTGGACAACTCCTTGACCCGACGAAATTTCTATATTTTTGAAAATAGAATAAGCGAATAATAAGCGAAAAAGTCGAAATTTCCGATTGAAATACGAACTTTTTTTCTAGGCAAGCTATACCAAAAATTCTTTTTGTTTTAAACTCTAGGTACCCATGGGATACTCCATACCGAGTTTGGTTCGATTTGGACAACTCCTTGACCCGACGAAATTTCTATATTTTTTAAAATAGAATAAGCGAAAAGTCGAAATTTCCGATTGAAATACGAACTTTTTTTCTAGGCAAGCTATACCAAAAATTCTTTTTGTTTTACACTCTAGGTACCCATGGGATACTCCATACCAAGTTTGGTTCAATTTGGACAACTCCTTGACCCGACGAAATTTCTATATTTTTGAAAATAGAATAAGCGAAAAAGTCGAAATTTCCGATTGAAATACGAACTTTTTTTCTAGGCAAGCTATACCAAAAATTCTTTTTGTTTTACACTCTAGGTACCCATGGGATACTCCATACCGAGTTTGGTTCGATTTGGACAACTCCTTGACCCGATGAAAAAGACCTATTTTTGAAATTATTTATTCGAAAAAATCGCAAATTTCCGTATGAAAAGCTAACTTTTTTCCTAGACAAGCTATACCAAAAATTCTTTTTGTTTTACAGTCTAGGTACCCATGGGATACTCCATACTGAGTTTGGTTCGATTTGGACAACTCCTTGACCCGACGAAATTTCTATACTTTTGAAAATAGAATAAGCGAAAAAGTCGAAATTTCCGATTGAAATACGAACTTTTTTTCTAGGCAAGCTATACCAAAAATTCTTTTTGTTTTACACTCTAGGTACCCATGGGATACTCCATACCGAGTTTGGTTCGATTTGGACAACTCCTTGACCCGACGAAATTTCTATATTTTTGAAAATAGAATAAGCGAAAAAGTCGAAATTTCCGATTGAAATACGAACTTTTTTTTTAGGCAAGCTATACCAAAAATTCTTTTTGTTTTACACTCTAGGTACCCATGGGATACTCCATACCAAGTTTGGTTCAATTTGGACAACTCCTTGACCCGACGAAATTTCTATATTTTTGAAAATAGAATAAGCGAAAAAGTCGAAATTTCCGATTGAAATACGAACTTTTTTTCTAGGCAAGCTATACCAAAAATTCTTTTTGTTTTACACTCTAGGTACCCATGGGATACTCCATACCGAGTTTGGTTTGATTTGGACAACTCCTTGACCCGATGAAAAAGACCTATTTTTGAAATTATTTATTCGAAAAAATCGCAAATTTCCGTATGAAACGCTAACTTTTTTCCTAGACAAGCTATAGCAAAAATTCTTTCTGTTTTATACTCTAGGCATAATGCGATTTGAATAATTTCTTGACCCGACTTATTGTTAATAGATTATTAATACCAGGGGTTTCGAGATCATTTGTTTTTCGGCTGTCTAGTGACTTAAGTCCCTGCAAAGCTTGAAAAACAAATGATCTCTAAGCGTTCCGACGGCGGAAAACAATACATGCATGTTCCCCCAAAAAAACTGGACGCAGCTAGAAGAGACAGTAATATATATGATATCATAACATCATAAACATCAAGAATACACATATTTCATGTATAAATTAACAGGATCTTTACCGTTTTGGCCCCAAATAGGTTGGTTATACTCCCGAGTGATACTATCTGTACAAGCCATTAATAAGTAAAATGCTACGTGCGTTTGGGGGTGCAAACAGTATGCACCCACTAAGCTGGGGGGCACAAACGGAAAAGATCCAAACATCGTACTCGCACTCTAAAACATCATGTACGAAAGCCAATACCCTCAGGTTTGGCTAAAAAACAACCATCCAAAAACTGATCTTCTAACAACAAATTCTATCCATAAGCTATCTTCTATCTTCTATCTTCTATCTTCTATCCATAAGGGTCTCGAACATCTGGGCCTCGAGCTGGCACGGGGTTCTATATGATGATCTTCTAAAGCTCTTCAATAATAAGCCTTCAACAACGAAAAGGCAACAGTCTTATCTGAAATTGCATTTAAAAATATCAAAACTCTTTAACAAAACACCAGGGACCAACCAATAGTATAATAGTAAAGTTATTAGTATGGGTACTGACATATATCCTATCGAAACCGCCTCGATTAGAGCTTTTCAACGATATAACTCTTTAATATATACCCCCCCCACTGTATTTCCACTGTAGTTACCATATGGTATCTCCCGTGGGTCTCCGCTCCAACCCTAAAGACTCTCCGACTCTCCTTCTACTACTACAACTACTACTACTACTACTACTACATATGGAATCTATGGATATCACTTCTATAGTATACTGAATTCGGATCCAGCACACATTCTTTCTCTATTTCCTTCTCGCGGGAACTTTTGAAACATTCTATTTCGTTTCACATTCAAATTTATACATGCTTACCTCGCGGACAGCAAGCAGGCACGCTGCCAGTTTGCCTGCTGTCACTTGACGTGACAGCACACGAATGAGCATGTCAGGTGACAGCAGGCGTTGCCATTCGAAAGTTTCACTTTCTCATCTAGGTTAGCCGCTATAACTATGAAGTAAAATTATCAGAGCGATAAAAATAATATATTCGAGAAGCTCTATAGCTGTAATATTGTACCAGCTATATGAAAATATTTAAAAAAAGATTTGCGAGTGCACTTGCGAGATGGAAAGGAGGGGTGGGAGATAGAACGGGCCCCGGGGGCTGGTATGCGTCCGAAAAAGGCTTATATCTCGAAAACTACTGAACCAAATTTAAAAAATGATTATGTTTTGGAATCAGCATGAACTGGGGCATCAAACTGGCGTTAAAAAAGTTAAAAAATCAAAGGAATCAAAACTCGATTTTTGAGATTTTGGCCGGAATTGGCTTATTTTCAGCGAAATTTGGAAAATCGAAAAATTAGGCAATGAAATAAAACCGAAAGTTTTCAACACTTATATATTCGTAAAGAGGATAAAATGAGCAAGAAAATGATATAACATACGTAAAAAATGGATTACTAAGAGAAAAGTTATTAAACCAAACAACTTTGAAAATTCGAAAATTTTGCGAAAATCGACCCTGATTTCGGGCTCTACATTGCCCTCGCATTCTCTTGTTTGGCAATGCTTTGAAAATATAGTTATATTGCCGTTGGAAGCGTGAGTTCTAGTTTATTTTGATACCAAAAACTTGTATGTTTTGTACTTTTAATTGGTCGAATTTAGTCGAAGTTTGACAAAAATGGCAAATTTTTACCCCTAAACCGACAGTTTTTTGGAAAATTTGGATGTAAATTAACAAAAGTGATAATATTTCTATAAAAATTCAAAAAGTACAATATCACCACATTAAAATGAGCTATCATACGCTTCCTAAATCGTCTTTTTCAAAAAGTTATAAGGAAATGACTTTCATGAAGTTCGACAGTTTTTTCCTTTAAGGCGAGAGTTATTTGAAAATTTTGTATTAAAAAAAGCTTATTAGCATTTGTCTCTACCTGAATTCAAAGAGTACATCATTATTGCAACAAAATGCGCTATCATACATCTTCTATCTCGTTTTCTTCAAAAAGTTATAAGCAAACGGTTTTCATGAAGTCCGACTTATTGATCACCTAACTCGACAGTTGATTGAAATTTTTGTATGAAAATAAGCATATTGGCATTTATTCCTACCTGTATTCAAAAAGTACGTTATCAGAGCAACAAAATGCGCTATCATACACTTTCTATCTTGTTTTTTTCTAAAAGTTATAAACAAACGTTTTTCATAAAGTCCGAAATTTTGTTCACATAACTCGTCAGTTCTTTAAAAATTTCGTAATGAAACCATCATTTTGGACTTTATTTCTACATGTATTTAAACAGTACGTTTTTAGTGCAGCAAAATGCACTATCATACCTTTTTTATCCCGTTTTCTTCAAGACGTTATATACAAACGTTTTTCATGAAGTCAGACAACTTGATCACCTAACTCGACAGTTGATTGAAAATTTTGTTTAAAAATAAGAACATTGGCAATTATTTCTACATGAATTCTAACAGAAAGCTATAAGAGCAACAAAACGAGCTGTCATACTTTTTCTATCTCTTTTTCTTCAAAAAGCTATAAACAAACGTTTTTTATGAAGTCCGACAAATTGACCACCTAACTTGACAGTTGATTGAAAAATTGAAAGTTTTGTATAAAAATAAGCAAATTGGCATTTATTTCTACTTGAATTGAAAAAGTACGTTATCAGAGCAACAAAACGGGCTATAATACACTTTCTATCCCGTTTTCTTCAAAAAGTTATAAACAAACGTTTTTCATGAAAACCGAAGTTTAACACACTTAACTCGACAGTTCTTTAAAAATTTCGTATAGAAATCATCATATTGGCCTTTATTTCTACATGTATTTAAACAGTACATTTTTAGTGCAGCAAAATGCACTATCATACCTTTTTTATCCCGTTTTCCCGTGCTTTGAAAATTCCAGTTTCACTTGCATTCAACTGATCTTTTGATAAAATTGCAAGTATAATTTGAAAGTAGGTTACAGCGAGAGTTCAATAATTTAGGTTGGGGGGTCGATTTTTTGCTCCATCATATAGAAAAAATGGTTTGAAAATAAAATTTTTTGATATTCTCACTACTGTTGTCTTCTTTCAACACTTTCCAGTTTTATTTGTATCCAAGTGATTTTTTTTGGAAAATAGCAAGTATACTTTTAAAGTAAGTTATTATAAGATTTCGAAAATCTAGGTTGGAGGGTCGATAATTTGCTCAATCATACAGAAAAAATGGTTTGAAAATAAAATTTTTTGATATTCTCACTTCTGTTGTCTGCTCTCAACATTTTCCAGTTTTATCTGCATCCAACTGATTTTTTTTGAAAAATTGCAAGTATACTTTTAAAGTAGATTACTACAAGAGTTCGAAAACCTAGGTTGGGGGGTCGATAATTTGCTCAATCATATAGAAAAAATGGTTTAAAAATAAAATTTTTTGATATTTTCAATACTTTTGTCTGCCTTCAACAGTTTCCAGTTTCAATTGCATCCAACTACTTTTTTGAAAACTTGCAATAATCATTTGAAAGTAGATTACAGCAAGAGTTCAAAAATTTATGTTGGGGTTCGATAATTTGCTCCATCATATAGAAAAAATGGTTTAAAAATAGTTTTTTGTTATTTTCACTACTTTTGTTTGCTTCCAAATCTTTCCAGTTTCACGTGCATGCAACTGATTTTTCTGAAAAATTGCAAAAATATATTGAAATTACAGCAAGAGTTCAAAAATTTAGGTGGGGGGGGGGGTCGATTATTTGCTCCATCATATAGAAAAAAAAATTGTTTAAAAATATATTTTTTTGTTATTTTCACTACTTTTGTTTGCTTTCAAATCTTTCCAGTTTCACTTGCATGCAAATGATTTTTTTGAAAAATTGCAAGTATACTTTTAAGGTAGATTACTACAAGAGTTCGAAAACCTAGGTTGGGGGGGTCGATAATTTGCTCAATCATATAGAAAAAATGGTTTAAAAATAAAAATTTTTGATATTCTCACTACTTTAGTCTGCCTTCAACACTTTCCAGTTTCAATTGCATCCAACTATTTTTTTTGAAAATTTGCAATAATAATTTGAAAGTAGATTACAGCAAGAGTTGAAAAAAACTTAGGTTGGGGGGTCGAGAATTTGCTCCATCATATAGAAAAAATGGTTTAAAAATGAAATTTTTTGATATTCTCACTACTTTTGTCTGCTTTCAACACTTTCCAGTTTCATCTGCATCCAACTGATTTTATTGAAAACAATATGGATACTTCAGCCCACAACAAAATCTCACATAATTTAACGCTTTTTAGCGTTGACACCTAGAATCAGGTGTTTGCCCCAGGCGGTCAGTTGAGAGTCATTAGTTTGATTGTCCTCGCAGGCGTTTTAGCCGTTTTCATTATCTTGTTGTGAGTGGGTGGCAAAGAAGATGGTAGCGCCCTTCGGGCGCTAACACGCTGTTGCACTTTGGACGAAAGTACGCATTGAACTACGCAAAAACTTTAGAAACTCATTTTCTCAATGGTGGCACAAAATCAGGCTTGAAATTTGTTTCTGACCTTCAGTAGGGGCATGATGTGGTGCAAGCCCCACATGCATGCCCAGTGTAATTTTCTAGCGAATGTATACAAAAATGTTGATCAAAATGCCATAATTTGAAAATTTTAACATTTTTTAAAATTTTGCATTTTCATAAGGCCAAAAAGCACTGAAAATGAGGGACTTAGGTCTAGGGAACACGTGACAACATATTTCTCGATCAAAGAAAAATCTCAAAATTTTTTAAATTTTTTGCCTTTAGAAAAATTTCAAAAAATTACACTTCTGAGTCAAAAACTGAAGTTTTTAACTTAAAATTTCCCAAAAGTCCGATTGCTCTCGTTTTTTTTAAATGCAGGCCCAACTATAGGTCATAGGACATCAGATTGACCTTGACGGAATATTGCTAAAGGTTATGGTTTCAAAGGTACAGCTTTAGAAAAACGGTCGAAAAAATGAAAAAAAATTTTGGAAAAATTATGTTTTTTCAATTTTTTTCAAAATCTGTAAATTTTTTCACCAAAACACCTTTATTACAACCGACATGATTTTTCACGGCAGACAAAGTTCCCTTTAATGAAAAAAGTGAAAAAATCAATATTTTGGGAGAAAACTGCAAAATTTTTATAAAACGCATAAAAATGGGTCAAAAATGTACATTTTCTGAAAAACTGGAAAAAGTTAGCAGAAAACTGTTTACGTGGACCAGACTGCAACTAAAATTGATCATAATTCACCCTTATGAAAAAAGACGTAAAAATTAACACAAAAGAAACTAGAGCAAAAAAACCCAAAATTTGGGCAAAATTGAACCCAAAATTTGCCCAAAAACCCATGAAGGAGAAGTTCAATCAAAAACTTCACTAAGGGACTTTTCATTTTCTCGGCTATTCGGGGTCGCATGCAAAAATTTGGACAATTTTATTTAAACAATTTTGAGAAACCCACTTTTATTTTTTTCAGGGTATATAGGTATTTGGTTTTAGACCGGCCGGGGCCCCGACCCCACCCTACCGTATTTTTGATGCAAAGGGCGACCACCTAGTAGTCATTAGTGGCCCCTGAGGGCCACGTCTTCCGTGTCAGGAGTTTGGCCTTTGGTCCGGCGTTCCGCCTTGGTCGTCAGACGCCTTTTTAAAATCAGCAAAGTTTGCTATGATTATTATCTGGCAGTGCCCTTCGGGCACTGACAGCTTGTTGTGCTGCCGTTTTTTTCCAAAGTTATTTTTCTTCCGACCGCTCTTCGAGAATGTGAAAAAAACAGGAGGGAACGATTTTGTTGCCTCTGGCAGCCTGGGAGGGCATGTTGTGGGGCAAGCCCCACATAACATGCCCTCAAAAAGACTTTGAAAATCGAAAAAAAAATTGAAAAAATTTTTGAAAATCGAAATTTTATAAAAAAAAATGAAGTTCAAAAATTGAAAAATTTTAAATTTTGATTTTGGCCCAGAAAACTGAACAGATCGACTTAATTTTATCCCAGGGGGAGCGGAAAACAGTTTTTAGGCCGAAAAGTCATTTTTAAAAATTTTCGATTTTTGGACTTAGAAAATTTTCAAAAATTTTTCAAAATTTTGGTAAAAATTTTGAATTTTTTAAACAATTTTTTGCAAAAAATTGGAATTTTTTCACCGTTTTCATATTGGCATGTCATTTGCAACTCATTGGCACCCCAAATGGCCTTCACAGAACCCCGCTAGCGTTTTTCCTTCGGGAGAAATGATCTAATAAAAATGGACAAAAATTCAACTTTTTTTACAAAAAATTTTCAAATATCTCTTTTTTGAGTTCTTTTCATGAAAAGTTACCCTTGATAGACCCCCACTATTTTTTGACGCCAAACTTTTTTTATCATGGGCAACAAAGGTCAAAAGTCAACCATTTTGGAGAAAAAGTCAAAAATCACCAAAAATTGTCAAAAATCAAGAAATTTTTCAAAAATTTGACTTCTATCACCCGGGATCTGACTGGTTGCCTAAACGTGCCCACTTCTGCCTAATAATTGACCTTTAATGAAAAAAAAATTTTTCCTTATAAAAAGTGGGGTTTTTTGGCCATTTTTCTCAAAAAGTCAATATCTGACCCCCCCAACCTCTAAAAAAGTGCAACAACGCGAAGTTCAATCAAAAAGTGCCATAAGGAAAAAGTCATTTTTTCACCGATTCAGGGCCGCATGCAAAAAATTAGAAAAAGTTACAATGTAGTTTAGGAGAACGTTCCAAATTTTTTTTTTCGGACATATATGCTAAGAACCGAGAAACAGGCGGGGCCCCTACCCCTGCCTTACATGATAAATAATGCAAAAACAGCGACCACCTAGGGGGGGCAGGCGTGGCCAGGAGCAGGTGTTTGCCCTGAATCAGGAGTTTTCAACTTAGTTTGTTCCACAATATGAGTGTTTCGATTCACTCTAGTACATTTGCTCGTTATCTGGCAGTGCCCTCCGGGCACTGAATTCGGCGATGACCTTTTACAATTCAATTCTTTTTCAGTTCATCCGGTTTTCCAGAGGACTTCAGGACTGAGGACAAGAAATTACATTGGACTTTGGTTCATCAGTGTGAGCATTTTGTGGGGACGAGCCCCACAAAAATTGCTCACAAAATTTTTTAAATTTTTGGAAAAATTCTATGTCCAAAAAATTCAAAAATTATTTTTTCAATTTTGGGTCTAAAAATTATGCAGATTGATTTAATTTGGTCTCAGGGGTACGGGAAAACAGTTTTTTTGACGAAAAACTAAATTTAAAAAATTTCGATTTTTGGACTTAGAAAATTTTCAAAATTTTTTCAAAATTTAGGTAAAAATTTTGAATTTTTTAAACAATTTTTTGCAAAAAGTTGCAATTTTTTCCTCGTTTTCATACCGGCCTATGATTTGTAACTCATTGGCGCCCCAATTGGTTTTTACAGAACCTCGCTAGCATTTTTAGTTCAGGAGAAAACATGTACTAAAAATTGACAAAATTTCAACTTTTTTTCCAAAAATTTTTCAAAAATCTCTTTTCTGAGTGGTTTTCATGAAGAGTTACTCTTACTAGACCCCCACTATTTTTTGACGCCAGACATTTTTTAACATGGGCAACAAAGGTCAAAAGTCAACCATTTTGGAGAAAAAGTTAAAAATCACCAAAAATTGTCAAAAATCATGAAATTTTTCAAAAATTTGAATTCTATCACCCCGGATCTGACTGGTTGCCCAAACGTGCCCACCTCTGCCTAATATTTGACCTTTTATGGAAAAAAAATTTTTTTCTTATAAAAAGTGGGATTTTTTGGCAATTTTTCTCAAAAAGTCAATATTTGACCCCCCCAACCTCTCAAAAACTGCAACAACGCGAAGTTCAATCAAAAAGTGCCATAAGGAAAAAGTCATTTTTTCACCGATTCAGGGCCGCATGCAAAAAATTAGAAAAATTCATAGGATGGGTTAGGAGAACGGTATCAGAAATTTTTTTTGGACATATATGGGTAGAACCGAGAACCGGGCGGGGCCCCTACCCCTGCCCTACATGATAAATAATGCAAATACAGCGACCACCTAGTAGTCATTAGTGGCCCCTGAGGGCCACGTCTTCCGTGTCAGTAGTTTGGCCTTTGGTCCGGCGCACCTTCTTGGTCATCCGACGCCTTTTTAATATCAGCAAAGTTTGCTATGATTATTATCTGGCAGTGCCCTTCGGGCACTGACAGCTAGCTCTGCTGCAGCTTTTTTCTAAAACTTTCTTTTCTTCCAAATGCTCTTCGAGAATTTGAAAAAAACAGGAGGGTACGATAGTGAAGCCTCTGGCAGTCCAAGAGGGCATGTTGTGGGGCAAGCCCCACTCAACATGCCCTCAAAAAACTTTTGAAAATCGAAAAAATTGAAAAAATTTTTGAAAACCAAAATTTTTAAAAAATTGAAGTTCAAAAATCGAAAAAATTTAATTTTTGTTTTTCGCGCAATAAACTGTACAGATCGACCTAATTTTATCCCAGGGGGAGCGCAAAACAGTTTTTGGGCCGAAAAATCAATTTTAAAATTTTTCAATTTTTGGACTTAGAAAATTTTCAAAATTTTTTCAAAATTGAGGTCAAAATTTTGAATTTTTTAAAGAAATTTTCTCTTAAACTTGCAATTTTTCCCGCGTTTTATTAGTGGCCTATCATTTGCAACTCATTGGCGCCCCAAATGCATTTTACAGAACCTCGCTAACGCTTCTAGTATAGGAGAAAAGATATACTAAAAATGGACAAAAATTAAACTTTTTTAACAAAAATTTTTCAAAAATCTCTTTTTTGAGTGGTTTTCATGAAAAGTCACCCTTACTAGACCCCCACTATTTTTTGACGCCAGACATTTCTTATCATGGGCAAAAAAGGTCAAAAGTCAACCATTTTGGAGAAAAAGTCAAAAATCACCAAAAATTGTCAAAAATCATGAAATTTTTCAAAAATTTGACTTCTATCACCCCGGATCTGACTGGTTGCCCAAACGTGCCCACCTCTGCCTAATATTTGTCCTTTTATGAAAAAAAAATTTTTTTCTTATAAAAAGTGGGATTTTTTGGCCATTTTTCTCAAAAAGTCAATATCTGACCCCCCCAACCTCTCAAAAAGTGCAACAACGCGAAGTTCAATCAAAAAGTGCCATAAGGAAAAAGTCATTTTTTCGCCGATTCAAGGCCGCATGCAAAAAATTAGAAAAATTCATAGGATGGGTTAGGAGAACGGTATCAGAAATTTTTTTTGGACATATATGGGTAGAACCGAGAACCGGGCGGGGCCCCTACCCCTGCCCTGCATGATAAATAATGCAAAAACAGCGACCACCTAGACCTGGGGTCGAATAGCGGTGAATTATTTTTTTTCACCGCATTCACCGCATTCACCGCATTTCTTACATCAATTTGCCATAATAGTCTATGCGGTGAATTTTCGTAAGAAATGCGGTGAATTTGGTGGTGAATTTTTGTAAGAAATGCGGTGAAAAGCGGTGAATTATTTTTTTTCAACGCATTCACCGCAATCACCGCATTTCTTACGAAAATTCACCGCATTCACCGCATTTCTTACGAAAATTCACCCTAAAACCTCGACCCGGGAATGAATATTTTACACTATTGTTCTTCTTATATTGTGATCAAAGTTGCTCCCGTTCTAGAATAAATTTTGTTGGTTAACGAGATTGTGAGCGAAAAATGCACCTGAGTGGTTAAGACGTCAGACTATCAGCCTGGAGGTGCGGGTGCGAATCGCAGTAGGGTAGTTTACTTTTCTACTTGAAATTTGTTATTTTTAAAAGCACTTTTTCTGGGAGTTTTTTTCCTGAAAAATTGTCAAATGGTTTAATGTCATTCCCCAAATATGCTAAACTTTCGCTTTTTAATTAAACTCATGTTCATAATTGTTTAGTTGTCTTTTCTAGAAGTTTGAATCAGTTAGAAAAATACTTGAGATTGATCAAGTCCATGTGTTCTCTAATTTCCAAACTTCTTCCAAGTTTGCATCCAAATTTGTTGTTGCTTGTTCCTTTTCATTGGGTGAGAAAAAATGAGTGGAAACTATTTTGTTGGGAAAATTGTGATGTGACATCCCCTCTCTCAACCCCACCACTCACCCGGTCTACCCTGCTCCACCAGGCGATTTGTACTCCCCTTTTTGAACTAGCCCTTCCAACCCTGCCCCCATCGCTTGACTCCACCACACCATCGCTTGACGCTTGACCCCACCCCAACGTCTCACCCCTCACTCCGCTCACACCCTAATACGAGTGTACCATATTCCCAGTTGGCTACTGGCAAAGCCAACAGCTTGCGGTTGGGGCTGTTTTAAGAGCAACTTGACCGACGTTAGTTGGTTAGGTTTATCAAAATGATTGAATTTATTCTGTTTCCTGTTTCATCCCCACAGTAAATTTTAATGCCCCTCTCCGTTACAAATTATGTATTGCTACATAGAACTTTACTATGTAAAAAATTATCACGTTTGCCTCTTGGGCGTAAAAGATATATATCAACTAAGCGGGGGGGGGGTGAGACAGAATAGATCTGAATGGTTACAAATTATTGTCACAGAAAAATTTTCAGCAGTTAGACCGTAAACAAGATTTCGCAGCGTCTACCATGACCACCACGGTGTACCCTTTCAGATCGACCAAAAAAAGACAAAAAGTTTTTTTTGAAGTTTGAAAAGGAAGTTTGAAACTTCTTTGAATTTGTTGGATAACCATGATGTCAATTACTGATCTCGTCTTGTTTTTCTCAATCATACTTAAAAAATCAAAAGACGATTTTTTTCAGTTTTAATGAGCGAAAAAAGCGTACTTGACATTCATCGTGAATCCGGCGAAACTTTAAAAAAGAATACTGAAATTATTCCTTTATTGCAGTACAAAAAACAATAGGTAAATTGCACATAACAAAATGGCAGTGCGAACGTATTAATAATAACAACATAACAAATCGCATTGACAGCGCAAAAGTAACAATAACAGCAGTGCAAAAGCTCTAATAATACCCCGGGTCGAGGTTTTAGGGTAATTTTTTGTAAGAAATGCGGTGAATGCGGTGAATTTTTGTAAGAAATGCAGTGATTGCGGTGAATGCGGTGAAAATAAATATTTCACTGCATTTCACCGCATTTCTTACAAAAATTCACCGCAAAATTCACCGCATTTCTTACAAAAATTCACAGCATCAACTTTTGTGGCAAAATAATGTAAGAAACGCGGTGAAAGCGGTGAATGATGTGAAAAAAAATAATTCACCACATTTCAACGCATTTCTTTAAAAAAAATCACCGCGAAATTCACCGCTTTTCTTACAAAAAATCACCGCATATTATTTCCAAAGTTTACTTAATCTGATTTAAAATCACAAGAAATTTCAAAGTTGGCGCAGTGGACTAAGCAGAGGAAGGCATGCAGGAGGTCAGAGATTCGAACCCGTGTGGGGACGATTCTTTTGTGTGAGATTACTGAGAACGCGGTGAAAATAAATAATTCACCGCGATTCACCGCATTCACCGCAAAAAGATGTAAGAAATACCCGATGAAAATTATTTTTTTTCACCGCATTTCACCGCATTTCTTACAAAAATTCACCGCCAAACCTCGACCCGGGCAGCCTTGTCTTTAAAAACTCAATTTATTTACATAGGAACCCATGAGAAGATAAAGTTTTAAGCTAACATGTTCCGAAGAAAAACGTTTTCACCACTGTATGCAAGGTATTTTTCAAATTCTCCAAAAAAACGGCCAAAAAAAATTTTTTTGGAATTTTTTTGCTTTTGTTTTTTTTCTAAATGGAGAATTTTAGATGGAGAATTCCAGGCAACTAAAGCTTTTCTCACAAAAGATTTTTCCATTATGGAGCTCTTGTATTTTTTGCGCAAAAATTCGATTCACGTTTTTTTTGCTTTCGCTTCTTTGTTCACGGCCACTGTTCGTTAATTTGTGAGTTCACGGCCACTGTTTTCATCTAAGGCAGGAGACAATTGGTTGATTTATATCTTTTAGAGTATTTCGTTCGTTTTATTTTCAAAAAAGCATAGTTATAAAATTACATTTTGGTTTCAGATCTGTCAATGAATCAAACATTTTTGAAGCTGCTAGCTTTCACTGCCCTATTTAGTTGTCTATGAAGTAGTACAAGAAAAATTTGGATGTTAGACGGCAAATAATTGCTGAATAGTGAACGTGACTCAAAACAAACGCGTTGAAGATTAGTTTTGTATGTTGTCTGAAATCCTTCTTCCTATGGCATAAATAGTGTTTATACCAGAGGCCATCTGTTTGTTTAGTGTGTGTTTTGTTTCTTCATAAAAGTTTATGACCTATTAATGTGGTTTTCTAAGATTTTGATTGCCTCTTTCTCATAAATGACTGCGTTGCCAATTCTTGGTAGTTCGTTTTGGTTGAAGAGTAAGAAATCAGTTTTGGTAGCATAGAGACTTATCTCATTTGATTGGAAGAAATAGTTCTAAGTCTCCCATTCCAAGGTGTTTTTGCTCACTTCTATTGATGTATTAGATGCGAAGAGATTCGTGTCATCTGCATATTGAATAATTCCCGCTTCGTTGTCGAGCTATTTATGCATATCCTTGTCATATGAACAGTAAGTGACCAAGGACCGCTCCTTGCGGTACTCTGTTCGCGAATTCTAATGGATACAACAAAATATCTTGTATTTTTGCTGCTCGCAATGGCAATGAGAGTTTTTGATCAACTTTCCAAACGACGTATCGGAAACTTTCTTATCAAATTTTTCGTCATGAACTTTGTGATTTATGGAGTCAGAAGCCTTGGATAAATCCAGTAGGACAGCAGATACAAATTTATGTTAATCAGTTTCCGAGAGCATAAACTCAGTGCAGTACATGATTGCGTATGTGGTTGGTATCTTTTCCAAAGTCCATATGGCGTTTTTAGCGAAGAGTTTTTCACTCCACAGACAATCTAGAATTTGGGCTCTAGGTATACATCCTAAAATTTGTCAAAACACATGGTGTAATTGAAATTGGTCCATAGTTGTCCATAGTTTTAGATCCTCTGTGTATCTTTTGTCGTAAAGTGGCATTACAATTCTTTTTCAAGAGTTTTGATTATCTGAGTTCATTGATAGAACGAATTATTTTGAACGTTAAATGTTGAAAAAATACAAATGTAGCATCTGAAACTGCCCATACTGAAATTGGTGAACGGCCTTATCGTTTGCTCACCTTTAGATGACGTGGGGCATTAAGTGCTCCTAAAGTTCTTCAGCCCACTAGTCTCTATGTGTGCGATATACAAAAACTGTGTTGGAAACTTTCTTATGGTGTGAAGGGCGCCCCCAATTCAACCCCCGACTCATTTCGCCCCCAAACCCCACCCCCGCTGCGCTCACCTCACGCACCTTCAAGTAAGCTAAAGCTAGCCTCACTAAACTGTGACTAGCTACTGACGAAGCCAACCGCTCACCAGACGTTCGAAAGAAAGTCGCCTGACGTCATTCGGTTATGTTTAATGCCTGTGTCGTACAGATATAGTTACCGTACTCAGAATGAATTTGCGGTGCCCATTTGAGAGTTTTATCTTTACAAAATTGTTGGCTATTTCGCGGAGCGAATTCATTATTATTTTTGTATTTTGAAAAACCGTTTTTCTGCGTTCTAATTATGAGTGCTATTAGCGCTGCTAAGATAGCTTTAATTTCCAAGCTGGTATTAATTGGAAAAAGGAGGTTTAATCTAAAACTGTGAAATTGATTAATTCGCGGAGTGAAGTTCGGATTGAAAAGGATGCAACCAAACTTGAAAGCAGATTGGACAAGAATGATTAAATAAGATTAACAGAATGTGACCAGCAATTTGATCATACTAAAATGTACAAGTTGCGGCAAACCGAATAGCTAGACAGCATGAACAGACAATTATTCAGGAAAATATGTAAACAAATTTAACAAGCATGAAATTATGAAGATTGGATCTTTAAACAGGAAGTGAACAAATGAGAACTAAAAATTGATGAAATTGAACTAGATTAAATAACTAAAATTAAAAGGATTTGGTAATCCTAAATCGATGGCCCCATCCATACTAATTCATAGTATATCACATTTCCCCCTCGACAAAATAAACCACGAAGTAGTTTATCAAGAAACTAATAACCTATTTGCTGGTTACTATAAATAACATTGTAATGTTTTTGAAAGTTTTTAATCAGATTCGCTTTCATAGATCTTTTCCGCCTCATCAACTGTCATTGATTTTTCTGGCCCTTCATATTTTGGAGAAGTATAGTTTTGGGTGGGGTATGTTTGTACCGGTGAACAAGGGTGTACTGTATAATCAGACTGAACATTTTGATTTTTGGCTGCAGTTTTTTGAATTGTAGAGACAATATATTTATTTTGTATATGAGTTTGCTTGATTCATTGTCGTCTTTTTTGACGTGAAGGTGCCGAAGATGATGACGTGGTCGGCGGGCATGTTTGAGTGGAAGCGGAGGACGCGACAGAATCTAATCAACGTGGAGGATCTTTTTCATTTCTGTGTTGGTTGGAAAGATTCAGTAGCTTTAGTTGTTGCTTTTCTCTTCGGTCGTGTTGGTGGCTCCGCAATTACGATAGACTTAAGCGGAAGCTCCATTGGCTGCGAAAAATTAGTTACACTTTCAGTTGTTGTCAGTGGTGGCGTGGGTACTGAAGTTTTCTCTGGTTTAACTGGCATTCGTACTCGCAACGCTCTTGTCACGTTTGAGTGGATTGAAGAAACTGCAATGACATCATCTGCGATTTTCTTATGTTTCATCTTTTTGTTGCCCTCCAACTTTTTTCTCGCCTCTCCTGCATGCTGGTTAATTAAGTACTCTGTAAACTTTCCTGTCGATATTTTCGGTGGCCTGTTGGCATACATTTGTAAATCAGTTTGACGCTCTGTCTTCGTTCCGAATATGGCTAAGTCAGAATTTCTAATCGTAAAATCTCATTTCCCCGGTTCTTTGATTCCTGATGTGTAGGCGTCTGTTTTGATTATCGATGAGCCAGGCGCTAGAACCTCGTAGAGACCATCGAGGCTTTTCTTTGATCTTTTGCTTTTAGGTTTCTTCTTTGCGAGTTTTACTGTTAGTGAGGCCTCCGTTCTTGGCACTGCTAGACCAACATCTAGATGAGAGGTTACACGAGATTCCTTTATCAGGATCTGCGTTTCTCTGTGGGACCGCGTCTTTGCTTAACCTGTCTTTACTTTGTTCCAGCTCGATGTCACTTCTTGATTCTGTGTCCCAATTGTCCTCCGAGTTTAGCTCTTCCCAACGGACTGTCTCCATGTCTAAATATTTATTCAAAACACGTTTAAAAGTGAGACTACTAGGATAAAGCT
This sequence comes from Convolutriloba macropyga, assembly GCF_964194025.1. Lineage (NCBI taxonomy): Eukaryota > Metazoa > Xenacoelomorpha > Acoela > Convolutidae > Convolutriloba > Convolutriloba macropyga. Next base: position 7,451 of record NW_027450029.1, on the reverse strand, counting down.
TAGTTGAAATATTACTTAATGGAGCATTCACTTTTCTGCCAAAATGTGCTTCAAATGGCGATATATTTGTAGTCTTTTGGCGGCATATACGTAATAGGTAAATAATAGAGTTTATCGATGCTTTCAAATTAAATTGACTTCGCGCCGCCGTTTCAATACAAGCTAAGCAATTCTTGATTGTTTGAATAAGCGCTTCAACAATTCCAATTGCTCTGCGGTCGTGTATTGGAGCTTCAATTAATTGTATATTGCTTTGTTTACAAAAAACTTTAATTTGTTGACCAGTTTGGCTACGCGCTTGATCTAATCTGATAGAGCGAGGTATTCCGTGTAGCAAAACATTTTCTTGAAGGAATTTCAAAATTTAATCTTCATTTGCTCTATCAAATACCTCCGCAGTCGGAAATTTAGAAAGTCGATCTATACATGCAAGGAAGTAGACTTCTTGATTCTTTACATTGGAGATTTGTCCGCCAAAATCAATTTGAATTTCTTCATTTGGTACTTTGCATAATTTTAAGGGTGCCCATTTGTTAGCGGGAATAAGAAACTTTAAATTTTTACCGATTTTAACACAAGGGTTGCATTTTGCCGTTTTTGTGATGATATCACGATGCATGTACGGCCACCATGCATGTGTCGCCATATCCGTCATCCCACAACTCCCTGGATGTGTTGCATGTATCGCCTCCACATAGGCATCTTTGATTGAGTTGGGTATGGCAATGCGATCGTCAATACACACACATCCGTTTTTAACATGAAGGTCTTTCCAAAGACTATGGATGTAAGGACTTATCTGTTGGCATCTGTCCTCGTTTTCCGTGAGAACACAGTCCATGATCTCCTGGAGGATCGCGTCTTTTGTGGTGAGGCTTGCCATCAGGGTGCTCGAGAGTATTTTGGACAATGCGAAGTTAAAGGCGTCCGTATATAGGTCATCAGTCGACGGCGAAGTAACTGTAGTGTTGTCTGTATTTGGCGTCGATGGTGTTGCTGGCATTGCGGGAGCTTTCGATGGGCCTGCTTCGTCTGCAAACCTTAATTTAGATGGTGTTGAATGTTTCACTTGCATGAAGGTTTCGTCGTCAGAATTTGACATCGATAATACGTTCTGAAATTTACTGGCAATTCGATGAAAATTATTTAAATTTCTGTTCGACTTATTTGTGGAGGGATTTAAGGCAAAAAACGAATGTGGAATGTTTGCTGTCTCGATTTAGGTATTAGAATTTAGGTTATTTGGTGCTAATTTGCCAATTGTATTATCATTTTCCGTAATCGGAGAATATTCTCGATTTCACGGTGCAAATTCAGTGCTTTTTGTGTTAGAACTCATATCTCCGCTCAAAAGGTAGTCGTACATTTGTTGGTTTTGGTTGGAGAAGCGTATCCAGAGTGATGTTCTCTGTTGCAAGGATTGCAAGTTTTACTTGAATGCGTCACTTCTCCCAACGTATTGGAGGACCTGAAGTAGGTCGTTCCCAAAATGGCTCTATTGACAGTGGTGTCTTCCGAGATTCGCGTGCTGACTGCGCCATGTCGTACAGATTTCGTTACTGTACTAAGAATGAATTTGCAATGCCGATTTAAGAGTTTTGTCCTTACAAAATTGTTGGCTATTTCGCGGAGCGAATTCACTATTAATTTTGAATTTTGAAAATCTGTTTTTTTTGCGTTCTAATTATGAGTGCTATTAGCGCTGCTAAGTTAGCTTTAATTTCCAAGCTTGTATTTCGCTTAACTTTAGATGACGTGGGGCATTAAATGCTCCTAAAGTTTTTCAGCTCACTAGTCTCTATGTATGCGATATACAAAAACTGTGTTGGAAACTTTCTTATGGTGTGAAGGGCGCCCTCAATTCAACCCCCGACTCATTTCGCCCCCAAACCCCACCCCGCTGCGCTCACCTCACGCACCTTCAAGTAAGCTAAAGCTAGCCTCACTAAACTGTGACTAGCCACTGACGAAGCCAACCGCTCACCAGACGTTTGAATGAAAATCGCCTGACGTCATTCGGTTATGTTTAATGCCTGCGTCGTACAGATATCGTTACCGTACTCAGAATGAATTTGCGGTGCCGATTTAAGAGTTTTGTCTTTACAAAATTGTTGGCTATTTCGCAGAGCGAATTCACTATTAATTTTGTATTTTGAAAAACCGTTTTTCTGCGTTCTAATTATGAGTGCTATTAGCGCTGCTAAAATAGCTTTAATGTCCAAGCTGGTATTAATTGGAAAAAGGAGGTTTAATCTAATACTGTGAAATTGAGTAATTCGCGGAGCGCAGTTCGGATTGAAAGGGATGCAACTAAACTTGAAAGCAGATTGGACAAGAATGATTAAATAAGATTAACAGAATGTGACCAGCAATTTGATCATACTAAAATGTACAAGTTGCGGCAAACCGAATAGCTAGACAGCATGAACAGACAATTATTCAGGAAAATATGTAAACAAATTTAACAAGCATGAAATGATGAAGATTTGATCTTCAAACAGGAAGTGAACAAATAAGAACTAAAAATTGATGAAATTGAACTAGATTAAATGACTAAAATTAAAAGGATTTGGTACTCCCAAATCGATAGCCCCATCCACACTAATTCATACTATATCACAGCCTGAGGGCGGCTATATGTTAGAACAAATTCTTAGTCGCTCGAGGGAATTGGTGACCTGAACGAGAGTGCTTGAGCCCGAGTGCTGGGCACGAGGCTCGAGGGAGACTAGGATTTTGTTCTAACGTATTTGAAGTTCCAAATGGTACAAAACTGTTGATTTTTGTTTTAAACTAAAGTTAAGAGTACAGTTTTGCAGATCAGAGAAAGGAAAAAAAAATTTTTTTTTCAAGTTATACGGAAATTGAAATAAACCAAACATCTCTCTCGAAACAGTTGATTATTAACGGCGGTTTGGTCCAAGTGTCAAAAATCAGCTATCTAACTAAGTCTAATTTTAGCCCTAATTTTAGTGTCCTAAATTAGGACAGTAAGTTTAGGGCACAAATGTTTATTTCTTTTTGTTATTTAAGGCTAAGTTCAATCATTTACACTAATCTCTCTGCCTGGAACTTTTAATAACCGATGAAATCGTATCCTGGGGTCTCCAAGTAGAACAAAATTATAAAAAACTGGCTGAGGGCCTTTTTCTTTTAATTCTCTGAGACTGAGTAGCCTGCGAAACGAGATAAGCTGATAAGACCCGAGGCCATCAGGTAATTGCCCAGTGATCCGAGGAGAACTTTATCGGCGCCTAATTGTAATTTCAAACGAAATGGCTGAAGTGTCACTTATTCATTCTCTCTAAAAAGGCCCACGCTCAAGATAAGACTAGATTTCTGGATGCTCTTCTTGCAAACATCAGACGCATATCTTGCATGATTATAGCAAGATCGATGCTTATCTTGCAACAATCTTGCAAGAGTTTGACGCTTATCTAGCAAGAATCTTACAAGATCGACGCTTATCTTGCAAGATTCTTGCATATCCGACGGCTATCTTGCAAGATCTTGCAAGAATCTTGCAACATCTTTCAAGATGGTGGGTAATCTTACAAGACTCTTGCAAGATTCTTGCAACATCTTGCCAGATAGCCGTCGGTGATAGACTAGGGTTAGTCATGCTGCAACCAAGGCCAACCTCATGCCAGTCATTTGAGAGCATTTTGTCCGGCGTTACTAACTTATTCTGTTTATCTATCTCAATGGTTTATTTTGCAATTTATCAGCTGTTGTCTTTTTTCCGCGTAAAAGGTTTTGCGTGAATTAGAGTGGGATGAGAGGTGATATTCGCATTGCTTCCAGCGAATAAAATGTGCGCCTTGGTTTGTTTTGTAGGCATGTGCATCGCTCAGGCCTGAGTTAAGTTTCTCAGTTTGCTCAGTCCAGATTTCCCGACATTTCTGACAATTTATTGGCTATTTTGACAATTTTCCGAATGTTTGGGACGTTTTTAGACCTATCAAGGCTTGATCAAGACGTGCGCTAGAGTTGTGTAATGATCATAGTTCTGGATCAGTGCTGACATCTAAACTTGGAAGGCTCGCCCAGTTTTTAAATTGCCGTAGCGTTATGTCCGGTTTAGAGGTCAATTGTCTCATCAGCTTTTGTCACATAGTTCGGATAATTTACATCTGCACTAACTTCTTGAACCTAATTTGGAGATAAAAGCCTCTTATTAAAAATCCTTTTTTATTTCTGAGGTATTCCTTAAACATGCATTCAACTACTACTACTTGGCCAAGTGGACTGAGGACATGAACAAGAGCACCCTGGAGTACTTTGCCCAGTGCATGACGTGGGTGACTCCTGACAACGTGGCCACAGAGGACGAGTACAAGCAGTTTCTCAGGAACTTCGCTGTCCTTCTCAGATATCTCATTAATGCATCAATTGAGGTGCACGATTTGTAAATCATATAATTAAGTGAACTTCAAAAATTTCAACGCAATAGGACATTCAAAAATTAGAGGCATGTACATAAATATATGTATGTCAATGTGCCGTAATATGCTTGATTTAAATTTGAAATCAGATCTTTGAAGCACTCGCTGTTTCAGCTTTTGAATTTACCGTAGCGCACTTTGTCCAAAAAATCTGCAATGCAAGCGAACGTGTCAAAACGTTTACTCGAGTTCACGGTTCTGTAAGGTTCTGACTTGAAAGACGCAAGAAAGTCGTAAAATTTTAGCTCGATTAAGAGATATTGACAAATATATTATGATAATGCTGGTCACTTAATGGCAAGTCAAAATTTTTATTGAAAACTTGATTGAGTTGCACTTTTATGAAGCTAACTATTTGTTCAATGAGTGTTAATTGAATTGATTTTTTCTGTTCTGCATTTTTCGGCTCGATGGTGGAGTTCTTTGGAACAGCCTTAAATTCCCTCGTAGAACCAATCAGAACAAACTAAAAGCCAATTTTCATGGCTTCTTTGTATAACAAATTAGGTTGAACAAGATCTCACCTGTATATCTGTCCGTAAAATATGTCTGCCTGTTTTTTTGTTTTACTGCTTTAAGTTCGATTTGAATAGAAGCTTGTTACTTACGGAATTGTCAGATACCAATTGATTAAAGTTTTGTTGATATAAAACATTTTTTTTCTTAGGAAAAATGACAGAAAAATTGAGAAATTTTAAACCATTTTTCTTATATTTCTGCAGTTTTTCTTTTTCTTTAAATCTTAGACAAGTTTCTTAGCCTATTATGGCTTGCCCATTGGTTTGCGAGCTTTTAATTGCTCTAACTGCAAAAGAATTTTATTCGGTTTTATGTTTCTTTGTACTATTAAAAAAACTCAATTTTTCTAGTTCTATTTTAGTTAGTTTTTTGTTCAATTTGTTTTTGAATGCCGTTTCTATTCTTCCTAAATTTTTCATTAAATTTGTGAAGCTTAAGGGTTCACAATAGTTGTTGTAGTGATTTAGTCAAAAGTATGGGAAGTTTTCTCCTTCGAGTCGTCTCCGGAATTCTTCCGGCTATGTTTTATTTTAAGATCTGTTTACACATTTTCAAGATTTTTGAAGTCAAATTTGAATAGTGATATTGGTCACGCCGAAACAAGAAAAGGAGCAAAAAAGCGAGTGATTTGGCGGCGTGAAATTTTTTTGCTCTAAATTTGAAGCAGAGTGAGTAAACGGTGTTTGAATAAAAATTCGCTTTCTCGCTAGTGGTTTTTTGTTCACATTGCGCAATTTCATTCTTATTTTTACTCTTTTTTTTCAATTTTTTGGATCAGATTTTTTTCTAAGTGTTTTTCCCAATCCATTAATAGTTCATTCTAGGCTTAGTTTTTTTTGTTTTTTGTTTTAGCCAAATTTCAGTTTAATATTAAACAGTTTTTTTTCAGAAAAGGTTTTCCCAATTCAATCATAGTATGTTGTTGGTGTAATTGTCTGTCTAGTCAATGAATTTTTTTTGAATTGTACGCCAGGAAATGTCCTGCTATGATTTTTTTACTTCGTCGAACTTTTTTTCGCTTTACCTCATCTTGCCGCCTTTTCGACATTTTGCGTGAAATCTTTTTGACTCCTCTAGGCTAGTTCTCACTCTTATGTTTTTCTGCTCAAAGTACTTTTAAACAGCAGCTGCCCAGCAAAGGAATTCAAAATGAAGAGAATCAGTATAAAAAAAAATCAAAGTTAGAAATAGAAACGGGATAAACCCATAAAGCCCATTTTTGGATGTCAGTTACTTGAACTTTGTTCTCATATGTTTTAGTTACTATCTATAATGATTATTATTATTGATACTAGACCCTGTAGCCTCTCATTGAGAGACAGGAGTATGTTCAACTACGAAATGACATCAAAATAAATCGCACTTAAAAATGTTTTTGTACAAAAAATCAATTTTTTGTTGATATTTTCTTTTCTTTCAATCCCAATAGAGTTATGGGAATCAACGGCAGCTATTGTCAAGCAATCTTTCGGGTATGTTTATTAATTGCTCTCAAACGAAGTTTGTGGCAGTTATATTATTCCTGTTGGTCTTTTTTATGGGATTTTGTGCTTGACCGATTTGTCGTCTGACACTTTTGACCGTTCGTCCTCAAAAACAGGGTGAACAGTTACCATCCAGGGGCATTAAATTATTTATGAGCTTTTCGGCTGACTAGTCTCCAAGTATGCGATTCACAGAAACTGTTTTGGAGACTTATATTTATGGTGTGACGGGCGGTTCGTAGGAGTTGACCCCACCCCAAACACAATCCCCACCTGTCCTGCACATCGTTCAGGCCGTAAGGCCCCGTGCAGTCGAAGACCCCCCTCCCACCGTTGCCCTCCCCACCTCCCTGTTGACGAAGCCAACTGCTTGCACAGCTACTGACAAGCCAACCGCTTGCCGTTCGTTTTGAGAGCAATTCGCCCAACGTTAGTCGGTTACGTTTTAACTATGGTAACAGGGTTCTTAAAACAGTTCGAATTTAAGGAATTTTTTAAAACTAAATTCAACGATTTTGCTCTACTAACAATTGTTCTGCAAATATTTTGATAGCCTTTTATCATTTCAACAGTGGTTTAAGAGTCAAATATTTGTTTTAAAACTTTGTCAGTTTCTAAAAACCTGCTCTCAAACAAAGTTTTAAGCTCATATTGTAACCTTGCTTAATTTCTCTCGAATGATTTTGAAGCATTTATTTTAAGCGTGTTGGTATGCAACATTTTTGCTACACATCTTCGCTCTTTTCTTCTGAAGCATTCATTGACCTATGAAGTAAACTTTTCATGCTTCACTTTTCATTTTTAAATGATCTCAAATGCTCTCATTGTTTAATGCTAATATAAAAGCGATTGTGAGCGGTTGAAGATTAAAACCGTTGCAGATTAGGCTTAAGATGTCAGACTGCTATCATGGAGGGAGTGTATTCGAAACTGTATTAAAATTCCTTGCTGTTGTCGCTTGAGAGCAATAACTCCGACGTATTTTTTTCGCTAGAAATTTGCG
>NW_027450028.1:0-15848 GCF_964194025.1 Convolutriloba macropyga | reverse complement strand
GATTTTCCACGCTCATGTATAGGACTTTTGTTAACAACTATTTATAAAAACATTGAGTATTTCACTTTATGTATAATTTGCAATCTTTTTGGTATTTCCAGGTTTGATACGATTAAGATTGTCCCAGTACTGCTTGCTTCTCAGCTGAGTGGGCTTTTGAAGTCCCAACCTTTATTGGAAATGAATCCGATAGGTGTTTTTCTGGAATTAGTAACAAAACAAACCTTTCTAGTCATTCTCTCATTTTTCATAATAGCGACAGATTTCGAGGGTCCTCTAGTTGGGTCTTATGGTATAGTTTTTCGTGACGACAACGGAGATGAGAATGTTCATACATCGCAACAAACTGAAATGATGACAAGCAGCGCTACTCAGGAAATTTACCTCTCCGATTCAGAATGCCAATCTACAGTGCTGAACAGTGGTGAGAACATATATTAGAGATGCATTAAGGGCAAATCTCTGAAATGTATAGCATAAATGAAAATTTTTTGAGCTTTAGAAAAACGATGGTTGAGAGGTCGACTCATGAAAAGACCGTGGTCGACCAATATCGGTAGCGTTATTTTGTTGCCTAATTCTTTGAAAAAGCCTATGGTGTTTGGAATATAACATACGTACAAAGGTGTGTATCTATTGGTATCATCGGCCGCTAAAATGATGACCAGTACTGTTATAAAATTTTATAAGAATAAGGTTTGTGCTCTCTTTGTTTCTGGTATATTCAACAGTTAATTGGAGATTCAATTGTTAAACTTGAGAATAATTGAGTAATAATGCAGATACCTTGCGGTAGCTGCAACAATAGAAATTTCACCGATTGTGAATTACAAAGTTTATGTTACAAAGAGGAGGACAAATATTTCTAGGTTAATTATACAATTTTATTCAATCGATGATGAGGCAAAAATTTTAAGAGGTTCAATATTTTGGAAGCTGTATTGGGCATGAAAATACTCTGGATCAGCATTAGCTCGACAATGTAATTAGGGTAGGGAAAATAGCCCTAACTTCTAATTTGTTAGTCTTTTCTTATGGCCGACCCCTCGACCAAGGAAATCCTCGACAAGGAAAAGTAATCAGCAACTAATCTGCTAAAAAATCCTGAGTCATTGAAAGAAATTAGATACAAATTTGCGTTCTTGATGAAAGTTTTAACCGAAAATTTCTAAAGTTAACATTAACCTTTCGATCAAAGCATATGAAATACAGCAACGGTCTGAAAAACCAACTGTACTTCATTTTTAATATAGAGGTACCAGTTTGGCTCTTTTGTGTTATAGCCCCCCCCCCCCCCCAGCGTTATATGGACAATCTGCTTGCACCTCCTAAAATTTAAATTTTGTTACTTATTGATGCTTGTTTTGATAACTCGGGTTTTGGTGATAAGTCGGCATCAGAGCTAAATTGATGGGATTTTTGCTCTCGATTTATTTAAAAAAAATAAATTGATAAAACTGTTCTTGAAAAAGATAAATATCGAATTGATAACCACGTATTATTCAACTGCCGCTTATATTGTATGCAAATTGTTGTTTCTTACATATGCGTTAATTTTAAATTTTGCTGCATTATTATATTGTAAATGCCGTTTGTAGTTACTTGACTGTGAGTGTATAAACCCAGTAACAAAAACTTTAACGAAACTGTTGTCAAAAATCGGTTCATAATTGGTCAACAATTGTCTAGATAACCTAAAAATATTAGGCCGAAAACCACCTTAATTGGTACAAATCGTGATTATATTTACTTAAAATTATGTTAAGAACTTTTCCGGAAATTTCTACACATATTAGAACGTATTTAGTTCTTCTTTCAAACGCTTAGAAACACTCGATCCTTATTGGTTAATAATCGCTGATTTACTTGGTAACAAAATGTATGAAATCCAAACAATGTGATAATCTATGTATAAGTGGGGGGTGTGAAAATTGGCGTGGGGGCTATAACAGAAAAGAGCCCACTTTTCAGGCAGAAGAGCATAATCAATCTTTATTATTGTCAATTCAATCAGTTAGTAAAAAGTTTTCAGTCTTAAGACAATATAATAGTTTTTGTTGGTATATGCTTGGAACAATATTTCAGTACCAATAATTTAAAAAAAAAGAAAATTGAAACGTTCTTCTATCGGAACACGTGATTTTTTAAGTTTATTAATTGAGATATATAGACAGCGCCTTTGTTTAAGCTGGCCCATCTATATCTTTGTTAAAACTATTACCTGTTTGATAAACGCAAACAGAAACCTAGTAACACTGCATATACTTAAACAGTCTGTTAATTCTTTTCATTTTTAAACTTCGCCTTGTGAATCACATTAAACTTATGGTTTACTAAATCGGTTTTTCACAAGTAAAAATGGACACACTATACAAAGCCCATTTACACAAGACATTGTGAAAATTCATATTACTTTTGGGGGGCTCAGCTGAAGTACCTGCTGGTGCGTTAATGTTGCGCGACCGTAAGTACTAGCTCGTTTGTGCTCAGGTTGAGGTCCGAAGACCGAGGCCTGATCCCTAGTCCAGAAGACCGAACAAAATTGACTCAAGAATTGTCCGGTATAATCGATTTTCCACGAAAGAAATCGTTGGTATGTTCAGTTTGTTCGGTATGTTCGGTTTCAAACGTAAGAAATCGTCGGTGTGTTCGTTTTGGAACGTAAGAAAGCTTCGGTATGTTCGGTTTAGACAGATTTGGTATGTTCGGTTCAGCCAGATTTGGAAATTTCGACAGCTTCTGGCTAGAAAAAATGACGATACCTACAATTTCCTATGTTTAAAGACCGACAATTTCTCAACTAGGGATATGTCCAGACCAAAATGAACGCACGAGGGGGAGGGATGTCGTGCGTTCAAAACTACACGGTCTGGAAACACGGATGAACTCACGATGGTCTGGACATGAACACACGAAAGTCTGGAACTGAAAGCAACAAAATCTGGTGAACGCTCGAAAGTCTGGACATGCGCACACGTACAAAGGTGTGTATCTATTGGTATCATCGGCCGCTAAAATGATGACCAGTACTGTTATAAAATTTTATAAGAATAAGGTTTGTGCTCTCTTTGTTTCTGGTATATTCAACAGTTAATTGGAGATTCAATTGTTAAACTTGAGAATAATTGAGTAATAATGCAGATACCTTGCGGTAGCTGCAACAATAGAAATTTCACCGATTGTGAATTACAAAGTTTATGTTACAAAGAGGAGGACAAATATTTCTAGGTTAATTATACAATTTTATTCAATCGATGATGAGGCAAAAATTTTAAGATGTTCAATATTTTGGAAGCTGTATTGGGCATGAAAATACTCTGGATCAGCATTAGCTCGACAATGTAATTAGGGTAGGGAAAATAGCCCTAACTTCTAATTTGTTAGTCTTTTCTTATGGCCGACCCCTCGACCAAGGAAATCCTCGACAAGGAAAAGTAATCAGCAACTAATCTGCTAAAAAATCCTGAGTCATTGAAAGAAATTAGATACAAATTTGCGTTCTTGATGAAAGTTTTGACCGAAAATTTCCAAAGTTAACATTAACCTTTCGATCAAAGCATATGAAATACAGCAACGGTCTGAAAAACCAACTGTACTTCATTTTTAATATAGAGGTACCAGTTTGGCTCTTTTGTGTTATAGCCCCCCCAGCGTTATATGGACAATCTGCTTGCACCTCCTAAAATTTAAATTTTGTTACTTATTGATGCTTGTTTTGATAACTCGGGTTTTGGTGATAAGTCGGCATCAGAGCTAAATTGATGGGATTTTTGCTCTCGATTTATTTAAAAAAAATAAATTGATAAAACTGTTCTTGAAAAAGATAAATATCGAATTGATAACCACGTATTATTCAACTGCCGCTTATATTGTATGCAAATTGTTGTTTCTTACATATGCGTTAATTTTAAATTTTGCTGCATTATTATATTGTAAATGCCGTTTGTAGTTACTTGACTGTGAGTGTATAAACCCAGTAACAAAAACTTTAACGAAACTGTTGTCAAAAATCGGTTCATAATCGGTCAACAATTGTCTAGATAACCTAAAAATATTAGGCCGAAAACCACCTTAATTGGTGCAAATCGTGATTATATTTACTTAAAATTATGTTAAGAACTTTTCCGGAAATTTCTACACATATTAGAACGTATTTAGTTCTTCTTTCAAACGCTTAGAAACACTCGATCCTTATTGGTTAATAATCGCTGATTTACTTGGTAACAAAATGTATGAAATCCAAACAATGTGATAATCTATGTATAAGTGGGGGGTGTGAAAATTGGCGTGGGGGCTATAACAGAAAAGAGCCCACTTTTCAGGCAGAAGAGCATAATCAATCTTTATTATTGTCAATTCAATCAGTTAGTAAAAAGTTTTCAGTCTTAAGACAATATAATAGTTTTTGTTGGTATATGCTTTGAACAATATTTCAGTACCAATAATTTAAAAAAAAAAAGAAAATTGAAACGTTCTTCTATCGGAACACGGGATTTTTTAAGTTTATTAATTGAGATATATAGACAGCGCATTTGTTTAAGCTGGCCCATCTATATCTTTGTTAAAACTATTACCTGTTTGATAAACGCAAACAGAAACCTAGTAACACTGCATATACTTAAACAGTCTGTTAATTCTTTTCATTTTTAAACTTCGCCTTGTGAATCACATTAAACTTATGGTTTACTAAATCGGTTTTTCACAAGTAAAAATGGACACACTATACAAAGCCCATTTACACAAGACATTGTGAAAATTCATATTACTTTTGGGGGGCTCAGCTGAAGTACCTGCTGGTGCGTTAATGTTGCGCGACCGTAAGCACTAGCTCGTTTGTGCTCAGGTTGAGGTCCGAAGACCGAGGCCTGATCCCTAGTCCAGAAGACCGAACAAAATTGACTCAAGAATTGTCCGGTATAATCGATTTTCCACGAAAGAAATCGTTGGTATGTTCAGTTTGTTCGGTATGTTCGGTTTCAAACGTAAGAAATCGTCGGTGTGTTCGTTTTGGAACGTAAGAAAGCTTCGGTATGTTCGGTTTCGACAGATTCGGTATGTTCGGTTCAGCCAGATTCGGAAATTTCGACAGCTTCTGGCTAGAAAAAATGACGATACCTACAATTTCCTATGTTTAAAGACCGACAATTTCTCAACTAGGGATATGTCCAGACCAAAGTGAACGCACGAGGGGGAGGGATGTCGTGCATTCAAAACTACACGGTCTGGAAGCACGGATGAACTCACGATGGTCTGGACATGAACACACGAAAGTCTGGAACTGAAAGCAACAAAATCTGGTGAACGCTCGAAAGTCTGGACATGCGCACACGAAAAAATTTCGTACGTTTATAATCAGACTTTCGTGCGTTCATGTCCAGACCTTCGTGCGTTCATGTCCAGACTTTCGTGCGTTCATCCCAGACTTAAGTGCGTTCATGTCCAGACTTTTGTGCGTTCATGTCCAGACTTTCGTGCGTTCATCCCAGACTTAAGTGCGTTCATGTCCAGACTTTTGTGCGTTCATGTCCAGACTTTTGGGTGTTCACCAGACGAAAAAACATTACTTGCTGGGGTGAACGCAGACATATCATTGAAGATGAAGAAGCCAGAGGGTTCCAAAATTCCCCAAATCCAGATATTTTTAGTTTTAAAAGAAAATGTGAGGTACATCCTGCTCGTTAAACAAGAATCCTCGACTGCGTATTTTTTGAACGCACCGTACACCTTGTGTGCGTTCAAAAATGTTCATGAACGAGGACAAACGAAAACCTCGATCTGTGACAGGTCTTTTTTCGGTGAACCACAAAATCCAGTAGAAACACACTTTTAATAAATGCTGGAAAAGCTGCTACTTTTTGTCTAAATTGAATTAAACATACGCGGTGTCGTTGAAAAATAAAGCTCAACGTCAACCGTCAAACATTTTTCACCAAATTAGGAGCAAATTGAACAAAATGACCAAACGCTGTGTTGGTCATTTGCTTGGAGCTGTATAGCTTGGGGCACTGAAGGAGCGATATTTTCTCCATTTAATGTGGGTTATGATAAATAGTGTTGGTGGAAAATTTCTATCGAAAATCTTTTCAGTTTTGATCAGTGTTATTTTGTGGAGTTCATTAATTGTTTTGGCACTTAAATTCAAGAAAATAAATTCAGGTCAAATCAGAATACGAACTTTCTAGAAATGAAATGAAGTAGTCTCAAAAGATTTTAATCGAGATCGAAGTGCCGAAGAAATTTGTTGTATCATTCAATCCCAAATGGCATACATATTGTTTGTGAACCTCCACCGTCAACGTTTTACTCATTTTCGTTAGGATTTTTTGTCTATTTAAATGCTGTGACCCGTCAGTGCAGTTGAAGAGGTTCAGCTTTGTGTCATCTGTTTGCGGCTCCACCTTAGTTCAGTTTTACATTGCAGAATCCCATCAAGATTCCAAAAACAATAATCTAACAAGTAATCATTTTTCTGATCAGCAGTAGAAATAATCTTTCCTTCAAAACTGTTTCAGCTTCAATTAATCTTCCTTTTGGCATTTCAAGTCGCGTACTTAAAAAAGACCCAACTCGGGAACTAAAATAATCGTATTTACTTAAAAGCACCTGAGCAAGTGCTAATCTGCAATTTGTCTTGTTAATTCGCGGACTTTAAAGCGAGGTGTTTTGATGCATTTACCTATCAGTTAAAGTTTCTCTCATTTCCTTCTGATTTTTAGCATGCATCTTGGAAAAAATTCACAAAATAGAGCAGTTTTATAAAAACAAAATGTGAATCTTGTGAAATACTGCATGACATTTTCGAATAAGTCAAAACCCATTGAATAAAAAAATAAACAATCAGTTCATCGGGACAGCTTCTTTCATCTTTTTTCTTTCTTCCCCAAGGTAAAAACAAAGAAGACGGCTCGCGTTGTGACTAGCACAGAATGTTCCAACATCAGTCTAATGTTTGCCAAAACCTCTCTTTGTTATGAGACAAAAAACTTTTTTGAATATCAATTTTTGGAGCTCAAAACGAAGTATTTGTACGTAGCAAACTTGTACGAGGTTTCTTTTGAAAAAATGAGAACAATTAAACTAATGTTGACGTAATTTTACCAGATGAAAAAAAACTATGGCGTTGTCAATTTTTCTGTAAAGTAAAGCCGATTTTCACAGAAACTTCAAGTACATGATCTTCAAAAAGAGCACCATTTGAAAATTTTAAGTTTTCAAATAAAATGAAACCAAAAGCTAGACTCGAATACTATGTCAAGTTCTGTCTTTCTGACAGGATGTTATTTTCAATTAATTATTTGTTCTTGTGTCCTACAATTGCACAACGTTGCGTTTTGCACAATATGAAGCAAATCAATCCGATTTTCCATTTCTTTTCCATGCTTACGTTCCAAATGGTCAAAAAAAATTATGAAGTTTTGGTAAAATTTTTTGTACTGAAAAACTGATGTTTTTGTAGATCAATTAACTCACGTTTGTTGGGTCTGCTGTGCCACAGTTTCCTGCTTCAATAAATTTTGGGTAGATTTGAGAATATAGGTTCAAATTCTACAAAAGATTTGTTAAGAACGGTGCGGTGTTGAAAAATTTTACTTTTTCTTAATTTTCCTCTATTTATTCTGAAGTTTTTGCAACGTAGCCGTGTGTGATCAATTCAACTATTCAACCAAAATAGAACTTCGGATAATCTGTAGAACATTATTTGAGAAATTTATTTGTGGCATTACCGCAGAATTCATCCACATCGACAAAAGAAATATTCTGTTATTTGGATTGAAAACCTTGAAATGACTCCGATATAATTTTCATTAGGTCAGATATGAGATCAACTGGACGCCAATAAATAAAAATCATCAGTGCAAGTAACAAGGTAATTTTAAGTTACCAAATTCGAGAATTTTAAAAAGAAAGATACTTTCTTCGTTCTCTCCTCATGTGGTCGTTTTTCTCTTTTTATTTTTTCGAATGACCCCCTTAAGATACCAATTCAACGAAACTAAATTTAAGGTCAAACCAAACACCCCCAAAATGGCACAAGTTTACAAGATATAACGTAATTTTGCGCAAATAAGTTCAAAGAAGTTTTTTTTTGTTTTTTAATGAAAAAAATGTGCTGATTTGAGTTGCTTGGTTGAAGAAAGCAAAAAAAGGAAGAAAAACGGAACGCATATATAAAGGCTGCTGACCTTTTCATTCAACTGAAAAACACTTAACCATTTTTTGTTGTACTGTTCTCAATTATCCATATTTTGGCTGCATCTATGAATTTTCGATTATATAGATTTTCAAATTTATTTAAAAGCTGGTAAAAGTTATTTAAGCGTAGGAGCCCTCAGAATTGACAAATTTTACGAATTTATTTTTGTTTATTTTTTTTTAAATCTTTCCCCGACATAAAAAAATAAAATGTTCAAATACTGACTCCATTGAACTACTAAACACTCCAAATGGAGCCAAAATGTTACCCACAGAATAGTTATTCAGGATGTCAGAGAAACCAACAAAAAGATCAATGAGTTATTTCAATTTTTTCTCGTTCTCCAGAAAAGTCTATTTTAGATTTTTTTGTACATGGAGTGTATCACAGTTGTTCAATTGAATTCAGTTTTAGGCAAATGAAAACGCAGAAATAACCACAAAATTCCCTTTATTTGAAATATTAGTATGTGTTTTTTTAAATTTTCTTTTCTTCTTCCAATTTGAACTTTTTGGCGTCTTCTGTTTAAGGTTTTAAATTTCTTCGTGCTATAACTATTTCCCGGTTTGTTTATACCAAAATCTGTCAAAATAAAAAGTCACTGTAACAAATTTGAAATCTCGAAATAGTATATGAGGGCAAAAGTAAGAAGCCATGAAAAATAAGACAAATCTTACTCTCTGCTTCTTTTGGCTTTTTAGAATACTTGTTTTTTTTTCTGAAGTGTTATAAAGACGAAAATTCCAATTTTTTTGGAAAAAATTTATAATCCATTATAATGTATCGAAAATTTTATCACAATTAATTTATAATATAATGTAATATATATATATATATATATATATATATATATATATATATATATATATATATAAATAATTTATATATATATATATATATATATATAAGTTACATTTTATATATATATATATATATATATATATAAAACCGAAAACATTGAAATAGTGCCAACAGAATATTCCTTAGTTGTAGACATAAATTTGAAAATTTGACAGATATAGCCAAGTAATTGGACTGACTTAGGAAGGAGTCCATCCTCATAAAATTTTGTTAGAGTCTCATCTCCTCTGTTTAAGTAACCGTTTGCTAACAATTTAGTGCTTATTTTTACGCTTATAATTGTCAGCATTTCGTAACAATACTTCAGAACTATCGCTATCAAGGCCATTACTTAATTGAAAAGGAAAGCTCTTTCAAAAATTTTTTGCTCCGTTTTTCCTTGTGATATGGATATTCGCAGTGACCGATTCATTTTTGAATTAAAAAGGTTTTGACCAGAAACAGAAGAACTCAGTTCGCTAAGCAAATTTTGGTTGCACCTCATACATTGATATCGCTAATTAATGTCACTCTACGCCTTGTTAAACAGACGAAATTGAAGAAACGTTAATTTTCATTTTTCTTTTGGATCAGAAACTTTTTAGGTCAACGCGCCTTTATTTCAATTGAATAACAGTAAATTTTGATCTACTTGCACCGAAGCCTTTTTTATGCAATCAACTAAGTTATGCATCTTGATATTGACAAATCAAGTCAGAATAGGATAAGCTAACAGCTGGAAACCTTCTCCACTTTTAAAAGGAAACTAGTTGTAAATGGGATACTAACAATTCATGTTTAAATTGGACTAAAAGCGTTGAAATTTCTTGCCAAAAGTTTTACTGCTGGAGAAAAAAATTGATAAACTTGTACTACTGCCACTGATATTCCTGTGTCATAGAAACTCCTCGCCAAAGTAATATATAGAATATCAACTGTGTGTTGGAATAATTAGTGCAGAGGAAATTCTATTACGCTCAGTACTGAGAAGCCTCTACAATTTGTCTCAATCCAAAATTTGCCAGACTAATGATTGATAACTCTGAAACCAAACCATATACATTGTTTTAGAAAACTCTTGTCTCTATAGGCAGAGTATTCGTAAGGTCAAAGAACCAAGAATAATTCTTCAACTTTATATAATGCAAAAAAAAATCCATGAAAATTTAATTTTTTCCCTTTAGGTGAGTTCTATCCGCATTTAGGTTCAACTTTTGAAAACAGTTGTAACATTAGATGCATTCTTAGTTTTCTTAACTGATAATTTAAGTTTTGCTTTACGAAAAAGGATTAAAATGTGAGAGAAATGACAAAAAATTAGAGAGATGATTTTTCTACGACAAGAAAAAAATTCAATTCACGTCATCATGGCATATGTACGATTTTTATGTCTTTTAGGGCTTCTAAAACAACGTTTTCTACGTTTATTTTGTATTTAGCATTTTAAGCAACAAAAATTATGATTTTCTGGATTTTTCTTTATCAACCTAATATGTCAACCTGAATAATTTCCAAGAAATATGGAAACATGAAAGGCGAGGAAAAAGTGAAAAATTTCAAAAACTCTAGCCCTTTTCCAATTTTGAAGAAGCAAGAAGGGATAAAACAAAACTTTCAATTTCTAAGAGCAATAAAAAATCTGAAAGTACTGTTCCAGACTTGAGGAACTTCTCTACTGATCCCACTTTTTCAAGTTTCTGCAATCCTTTTGGTAGACCAATTTTTGACTCAACATCAAAAATTACGCTCGTATCTTTTCCTGAGCTACCCGAGTCGGAAAAAAATTTTTCTTGCAAGATTAACTTTTTCTCGCAAGATTTTGCAGGAATCTTGCAAGATTTAACTTTTTTTCTTTGAAAAGGAGAAATTTATTGAGCCGTTTATGTCGCACAAAACGCAATTTAATAGACTCAGAACCAAAAACAAGACAAACGCCGTCAGTACCTTGCGTCTAGTATAACAGAATACTCTGAATGTGCCAAAAATTTATCATATTCAAGAAAAAAATTATAAAACATGTTCATAAAAAAATTTTTTTGCTCAATGAACTCAATGAATCTTTATATAAACTCTAAGAAAACATTGCAAATTATCACTTACAAACACTAAGCGACCAGGCATTTAATTAAAAAAATTTGCTAAAATTAAAATTGCTAAAAAGTGCAACAAAATTCATTTTTCTTTGTAAAGAATAAATTTATGAAGTCGTTTATTTCGCGCAAAAGGCAATATAATAAACCAAAACTGACAATAAAACAAACACTTTTAGATTTTTGCTTTCAGTAGCGCAAAAAAACTCTGGACATGCCAAAAATTCATCGTAATTCATCAAAACACAAGTAAAAAATAATTTCGTTTTCTGATTCAAAAGCGTACCAACGATGTGTTCTCTTTCAGTTGATTTTATTTTTTCTTTTCGGAATTTCAAACCGGTAACTTCTTAAAGCAAAAAAAAGTTAATCTTGCAAGATTCTTGCAGGATTCTTGCAAGATTAACTTTTTCTTGCAAGATCTTGCAAGATTAACTCCGTCTTGCAAGATCTTGCAAGATTAACTTTTGTTCTCGACTAGGGTACATTTCATGGAAATTTTGAAATTAATATTTTGGATTAGACAAACTTTTATTTTTTGAAACACTACATCCATCATCTGCTGAAATTAAGCACGAAGTATGTTTTTTGGTTATGTTTTTGTTTCTTTTGTATGTTTCTCAATTTTCGATCAATTTTTCAAGATGATTGTACATTATGTCCAACAATTCTCAAACCTACTTTACCAAATCTGAGCCGTTGCATTAAAATATTTTTTATTAGAAATCTATTTTAAACCCAATAACTCCTTTCAAATCCTAATAATTCCTCGAGCAATGAAAAACTGAAATAAAACATCTTTCAAATGACGGATCCAGTTTTTAAAAGGCTTTCCAATTACTTTTTGTTTCTCTCCGAAGTCACATATGTCGACAAAATTGAATGGACAAATATTTAGTTTGGAGAGCAGGAACAAAAATGGTGAGACCATTTTGTGTCAATAATTTTTATTTATGAAAGAAAATGTAAAAATTGCGAAGTGAGTTTAATTTGGTTGTTTCTATCGATAAGCACATATAAGCTTGACACATTTGACTCGATGATGAGTAGAGTCGTTCAACCAGAATCACATCCATTGATTTCTCCAGCTTTTTAATTTATTTCTTTAAAACCTAATCCAGAAACCAAAGTTACTAAACAATCAAGTCATCAATGAGAGAGTGGTTATACTCAATTTTCCTTCTTAATCAGCATTTAGTAACGTGATAGCCTTTTCTTCGGGTTCCTACAGAATAGGATTATTTTCACTTTTGTCTCCCTGATGTGAAACTTACTTGAGCAAAGATATATGTCTTTTGGTCTAATATTTATGAGACGAACATCAATAATGCAGTTGACTGCATCGAGAGCCTCATTGGTGTGTTGCTGTTGAGTCAGAGTTTAATTTCCGGCAAGGTTAACATACAAATTCTGCTGGGCTATAGAATTCTGACAGCAATTTGAAAAATGAAAAGGAGAAAATTTTTGCCAGTAATTGATAAATAACAAAATAAAGCTCAATTTAATATTATAATTAGAAATTATTAGTTTTATTGTAATTCAACATTAAGCGGTCATTGTACGAAACGGCGAATTTTTAACGAGATTTCAATGAGATTTGCGTTTTGTGGAAACAAAATCAGTTCGAACATGTATTTAGCCTAAGATTTTATTGCCCGATTTCTAATAGTAAATTTTTGAGACTAAATTCAAAGACTTAATTTTTCTTGTGAACAGTGCTGTTGGTGGTTTCAAAACCAACAATTGTCTTCGTCATCAATAATTAGTATCGAGAAACCTATTTCTCAATTTATTCACCAATTAAGCTTCCATTTATTTCGGTAATTAGATACCGTATCCATAGGAAAGGGGTAATTTCAAGCAAAACTGAACTAAATTAACCTAAAGTCACTTGTTTCCACACACGGTTATAAGTCAAATCATGAAACATAGGTTATGACTTTACGTGATAAAATCAATTATATACTCAATTTTTCGGACGTTGGCCTCGTAATGAGGATACTTCAGTTTTTTGCGATTAAGTCAATCTCTCTCACTGAGTTTTGCCAACTGACGCAAATGGATAGAGGTTCTGAGACACTGTTAAGTGGTTACAATTGAACAAACTTGAGATATGAAATGATTAGAAATATAATAATAGAGCAAATTATAGAAAATATATCGGTAAATTCTAGCAGGCCAAATAGAGGAGCCATGTTCACGGACATGGTCAAAACAAATACTTTATAAAATGAGTCTCATCAGTTTTTCTTCCGTCACCATCCATGTCCTCCGACATAGTCTGAGCCTCAAGGATGTTTTCCAAACGTATAAATAAAGATCAGATGTTTCAGCACATTTTTTAAAAAAAAAGATTCAGTACTGAAATAGAATAGATGGTAAATTTGAGAGGTCAATTCATAACGCACAAAGGTATACCTAAAGAGTCGATTTTGACCTAACGCGTAACTAACATCCGCGGCACTGTTTGATAAATGGGATTTGAGAAACTTTTGCGGATTTGGTTTACAAGCGTTATATGCTTAAGGTAACCAATATCCATACTTGAGCCAATTTCCTTTTAGGTACTTTAGATACCTCTGCGGCGAAATATTAATATTAATATCTTTTCCCGAAATTTCCACAGTCCCTTGGGGGCAGTGAGGCCGTACATTATAAATTAAAGAAGTCTGGGCGGGTGGTACTGATAACAGATTTTCCTCTACAAAATAATATTCATAGCTAAAACAATTTTGGTTGCTTTAGATCCCTAATGGAGCAAACAAAACCTGAAAGTTATTTAAATTGAAAACTTTAATTTTTAATACTAATGGTTCGTTTTTCCTTTAAGCAATCTCTCCAAATATTTTTTTCAATATTGGTAAACTATCCGTTAAGTTTCTGTTATGTTATAATTATTGAGCGTAAAGTTATTTGAAATTATTGAACAATGAGAGGAATTGAGAGGAATTAAAACTTCCCAAATATATTCTGATCAAAACTGTATTTAATGTATAAGTAGTCCATAATTGAATAGAACAAATGATGGCACATTTGGTATGTACAGTTATTGAGAAATTGACAAGTAGTGTGGTGTTGCTGAGGATAATTTTGTTTATCAATTTTTGTTGCTGTATTGCATGGTCTTCAATGGGATATGAAGTGATTGAAGTTACTGAGCAGGCGTCAAGTCCTGCAATTGTGACCTCAACCAGTACTGTTGGTGACAGAGTTCAACTATGCAGTTCAATTTTAAACAGTGGTACTTATTTTCACTGATTTTCACACACAGAGTGCAAGATAATACCGGTAATGACGAGAAACCAAACTTCTGCCCATCAGCTTAATAGACATCAGTTATCAATTCTAATAGGTGAAACCTCACTTAGAGATCAGAAAAGGCTCTTGGCTATCAACGCAAGAATGAAAAAAACTTCGAGGAATAAATGACAGATCTTATCCGTTTTCGATTCGCACTGGATAAGAAGCAGTGGTAACTGTAATAAACAGTGATTTTAGTAAGAAATGCTCACTGCTTACAAAAAAGAAGGCGTTTCCGTAGAAAAAACCGCAAGTGAATTTATTTATACAGTTTTCCAGAATATATTTTATTTCGGTGGGGGTTTAAATCGGTGAGTGCTTATTTCCTTGTGGGTTTATTTTTTACTCAAAATTAGGTGTTTTCTTGTGGGTGGGGTGGTATTTTATAGTCTCCTTTTCTGCGTATTTTAGTGCGTCTTTGAAACGTGGACAAAAAGATGTTAACGTTGTCTCTGAATTGTGAATGGTCAATGGTCAGAGTGTTTTTATGGAAATGAGTGTGTATGTACATTGTTTGAATAAGCATATGCCACTTCTCCGTAATCATTTGTAGTTGCGATCTTTCTGCGTTATTTGAGACCTTTACATTTGACTGATAGTTTTTCAGTTGCTCGGTAGAAATTCCCAATAGTGGATTTTTTTGGTTTTGCAGCAATTTTAGGAAACAAATTGGTATTTTTTTATATACGAACTAACTGCTTCGCTAAGGAGAAACAACATATCACTATTGATTTCAAAAAAGAGGTAACAGAATTTTTCGGGATTTCATGACAGAAATCTTAAATTGAATTGTAGGTTACACATAGTTGATTTGCTTGTATTAGTTTTCAGATAAAACTTTTGCACCTCTTCTTTATATACATTCATACAGTTATAATTTCATTTCTGCTAAAATAATTCTGACTTTTGTAAGACAGAAACTCGTTTCGTAAGATGCAACTCCTTTCTGTATGCAACAAATGTTGATTAATTTTAAGATGAAATTTTTGAAATTTCAAAAAAAAACGATTAGCTCCCAAATTGGTAAATGAGAAACCAATCCTATATAATTCTTCGATTCTCGATATGAAAAAAAAATTAAATTCGACCACAATGTCTTGAATCCAATGCTTAATGTAAAAAACCTCTTTCGATAGTGTATCTCAGAAAATTTGTTTCACGAATTGCTAATATGACATTAGAAGCCAAGGGTGTTTAGTGACTATTTGAACAAAAAACGGGTCCTATATGCCCATTGTGTACCAGCAACTTCAACTGATATTAGGTTAGGCTAGTTGATTTCTTCCATCACATACTATTTAATATTTTCGATATTTTTCCACCACAGTTTGAAATCATTCTTTGTGTAGTTTTTCCAACGGGGCGTCCTGTCTGATTTTTTTCAAAAAAATTTGAATGCTTTAAAATTATCAACTATCACCTAT
>NW_027450027.1:0-63290 GCF_964194025.1 Convolutriloba macropyga | reverse complement strand
ATCTGGCCTGAAGATCCATTTGAAAAAACATCTGCAGTAGAATTGATGGTCCCAAGAAATTTTCAAAATAGCAGCCGCTAGAATTACTGTTCTGGTGCAAATAAATGATTCGCACAATAGAAAGAAGCGTTGAAAGCATACAAAAAATCCCTTTGTGGTGTTGCGTGCTCATTGCAAACTTCATGATAGCTACAAAGGATAGAAAGAGGAAATATCCGTCCTGTATCCTGGCAGACTGTTATCAGTCACGGAATTCTTCGATAATTATATTCCAAGAAAACATGTCCAGTCAGGGCAAAAAATCAATTTGAACTAGTATTAAAAGTAAGGAAAGACTACATTAACACGTGCTAGGCTGCGTTAACTGTCAAGGAAACACATTAGTGAATGTAAAAGCCGGATGAGATTAGATTGAGGCCTTCCCTACGGGATTAAGAAATTCAAAACCAGTAAAATTACACATAAAAACGAATTATGCAGGACATGGACTGAAAATTTTTGAATGCAACTTTTGTCCGGAGTTTTGTCAACCTAGACGTACAGCTTTGGTATGAGTCAATGAAAACATGGAACCAACAAACGGGCCTCGTAGGAGCATTTCACCAACAATTTCTGCTATCTTTGTTATTGATAAAGTTCTTGCAAATTGAACCGAAACAATGATCTCAATTCGACCATACAGCAAGTTTATCAGTCAACAAAAACCTTTTTTGTGTGTTAGTTTTGGCTCATTAACGTTCATTGATTATTACTCCGACCCCTCTTGAGGGACGCAGGAACTATATACTCAAATGGTTTTTTTTGTTTAGACAATTTCGGCCGATCGATATAATCATCCTAGAGAGTTGTTAGTGGTACCATATAAAGTCCGTACAGCGTAGAGTGTGGAATTATTTTTTTTTCACTTTCCGCTTTTTATAACGAATTATAACGCTTTTTTACAATTGAATTTTTAGAAAAACAATTGAACTGGGGAATAAAATCCATATTTAATAGGAGAAAATACGATCGGTCTACAGATCTCAAACTTCGCAACAAAATACTACCAGTTTTCTTTTCTCTTGAAATATCGTTGCTCAAAATACTGGAGACACTTTTACGGTGCAGTGACAGGAGATATGATGTTATTAGAATTTCAAAGAATTATTGAAAGAGCATTTTATTATGTTTTTTGGAAAAATTGGTCCTGGGAATTGATCTTGCTATGGCTGAAGGAAAATCTGTCATACTTGCTGGAGACTACAATTTAAACTATTTTGCAAAGCGCGACAGAAGTCTGCTGCAATCTGTAATTTCTCCATATGACCTTAAACCAACGAATAATGACACAGCTACAAGAATGATTAACTCTTCTTCAACACTTATCGATTATATCATAACAGACGATTTCGAAACTGGCATAGTAGCGGATACGATTTTGAAAACTGACCATTTTGCAACAATCACAGTTCTTAAATCTGTGATGCTAAGAAAAAGTTTTTTGACAAAAAAAATATTCAGCCATAGCATTCCAAAATTATCGAAATAAACCCTGGACCAGTTTTGCCATATGCGCTTATGATGAAAAAGTTAAAATTAGCACTACATGCTCCAATTAAAACCTGTTATATTAGAACAGATAAACCAAAATTCTTGCTGCAAGAAAAATGGTTACTCAAGCAAGAATTCAATCTTTATTAAACAGTTTTGGTGATAAGATAACAAAGCCCATGGAAATCGCAAATCTTCTAAATTAGAGATTTTCGACTCTGGGAGAGTTTATTGGCTTGCAACAAACAAACAACATTCCTCCTAAAACTGCTCCGAGAAAGTGTTTCAATTTCCGATATATAACAACCAAGGAAACAAAATGTGCTCATAGATTCTTTGAATACAAGTAAACCAGTCGGTCCTTCAAAAATACCAGCTTGGGCAATAAAAGATGCTAAAGCAGCGCTAGCGGAACCACTATGTTATCTTATTAATCAATTCATTACAGAAGGAAAATTTCCAGAAGATCTTAAAAAAGCTTGTGTAACTCCACTCTTCAAAAAAGGGAATCCCGAAGACCCACTCAATTATAGACCTATTTCTGTCACTTCTGCTTTGTCAAAAATTTTTGAAAAGGCGTTCAGTTCACAAATCACAAGTTCCTAGAAAAGGAGCAATTATTGTCGGCTAGTCAATTTGGTTATAGAAAACAAATTTCAACAATTGATGCTATCCTGAAATCGACAGAACAAATAAGATTAGAACTCAACAAGAAAAAAATGTTACAGGGGCGTTTTTAGATCTTTCAAAGGCTTTTGATTCTATAAACCACAAAATACTGTTACGGAGACTGGAAAATATAGGTTTCGACGAACATGCTACCAATTTAGTAGAGAATTATTTGAGTAAAAGAACGCAAAGAGTTGTTCTGAATAGAATTGAATCGGACTGGATAAATTTGAAGAGAGGAGTTCCACAAGGTACTATTTTAGGACCTCTATTATTTAACATTTACGTCAACGATTTAGCAAAGATTGTTGAAGAGGATTGCACGGTTGTACAGTACGCAGACGACACTTTTCTTTTTACATCCGACACTGATGAAATATCGGCAAAAACAAAACTTGAACATAACATCTCAAAAATTATTGATTTTTTTGCAAAGTCCCAGTTAGTAGTGAACAAACAAAAAACAGAATATATTGTGTTCAGCACCAGGAAGAGGTTAACAAATACTGTTCTGAATGTTGACAATGAAAGAATAGCAGAATCAAATAGTGTGAAGTATCTTGGCGTAATTATAGACAGCACACTAAAATTTGATGGAGAAGTGAAAAAGATTCTTCAGAGAATGGCTTGTGGAATAAAAGTTTTGAATACACTAAGTAAAAGTTCACCACAGAAAACGAAAATCTTATTACTTAATGCAATAGTAATAAGTCATCTACATTATTCCGCTCTAATTCTGATAGGGTTGCAAAAGTCATTACTCACAACTTTAGAAAAACAATTGAACTGGGGAATAAAATCCATATTTAATAGGAGAAAATACGATCGGTCTACAGATCTCAAACTTCGCAACAAAATACTACCAGTTTCTTTTCTCTTGAAATATCGTTGCTCAAAATATTTTATTCGCTTACTCAGCAACGATCTTCCAGCGTACAAAATTGAACCTCTCTCTACCATGAGAATAAAACAACATGACAGGTCAAAAAAAGTAACCTTCGATATAAGAAAGAACAATAAGTTTTTAACTGATTCTTTTATTGCACAAGCCATTCCAATTTATAATAGTCTGCCTTCTAATATTAGACTGAAAACAACATCGAAAGCTTCCTTAAAAAAACAACTGAAAGAATATTTTTGGAAAGAATTTTTGAAGGACCCAAAAGTAACTGATAATGAAGATGATATTGAGAGCATTAGATTTTAATTTTAAATTTTAATCTTCACGATGTACATATAAAATTGTGAGAACATTTTATGTTCGCATTTTAGGCCATTTTTAATAATGTAAGGTCAAATTTTTAGTTAAGTAATTTAATGATTTTATAATTTTACATAATGTTATATTCTTAACTTTACATTGCCTCTTTTACCATTTGCTTTTTATACTTATGTGTACCAGAGGAAATTAACAATGTTCTTTTTTTTTATCGATATTTAAAGTTTTGTGAATCTTAGACTTATTTTGGACCAAATTGTTCCTCAACTTGTTATTGATTTGATCTCTAAAGATAGTAAGGGGTTGCGGAATTGTTCGACCCCAGTTTTTTGGCTACAATTCATGCTAAATTTTTCAAAATACACCTTAAGATCAGAAGTGAGATTTATGTACTGCCGCTGGCTTGGAGAGTCATCTGGAATTATAATTTTGCAAGTTTTTTGCCAATTTAAACTCAATAATTATACAAAATGCATTATTAATTTTTGACAAACTAAAAAAATTTTGTTTGAAAATTGATCTATTTCGCAACCATTTCAACAATTGAGTTTATTTCAAGCGTGCAGCAAAATCTGGGCTGATTTTTATCTCGCCATGGTTCTTTATGATAAAATTTCTTTAGATTTTCATGGGGGCGACCATTTTTTTCCGCTATGTAAATGCTTTTCATATAAATTACTGACACGAATTTCAAATCAGGGCTCAATTAGCGGCAGATACTATTTACATTAGACGATGCCCAACCAAATAGTGTTATGTTTTCAGAGTTAAGCTCATGGTTTTCATGGCTCTGACTAATTGTTGTCGTGAAAAAGTCATGGATTTCATTTGTTTTGCTCGAATTTGTTATACTTTTTGTAGCCCAATGACTTAGTTTCCCCAAAAGACAGTGTTTTCAGTTGTTTTCTAATGTCTGTTGTGACTCTGATTATATTTGCTTCGAGAAAATATTGGTGAATTTTGAACTTTGCCACTATTTTATCTTATTTTTCTCAGCTTCGGCCGCAGTCTCAGTATAAACAGGCGGCAAACGATTACCTGTGAGTTAATAATTAACTTCTACGCATTCTTATTTTTTAATCTTAATTATATACTTTATGAGTTCAATTTACTTCCTTTTGGCATTATCACATTATTGACAAGTCCAATTAAAGAAAAGCACATGAAGCAAAAAGCACAACTTGGGAAAAGGTGTATCTGGGTGTTTCAATTGTTTGTGTTGAATGGTTTATGCTTTTTAGGCTGAGACACATCGCAAAATTTTGTGGATTTCTTTGATTTGGCAAATGCTTATTTTTCTTCTCGTTGTTGTACACCATATACTTGATTACGATAGGTCTCAATTGCTTCCCAGAACGTATAAATCAGCCCAGTTAGAGACTTTAGTTTATAGCTATTTGTTTTAAAATTACTTAAAAGTTACATATATATATATATATATATATATATATATATATATATATATATATATTCAACTTTCCCCTTTTTGCTTTTATTTTTGTCACCATGTTTGTTTAATCTCATTCATTAGAGTTGTCAATTAATTTTGTTTATTTAAAAGTTTTGTTAGCTCTCGGTTATACGTTGTGACTGATTGCTTCGACTATTTAGTTTCGTAAAGGTTTTTTGAGATTTCTATACTGTTCAGTTTTTGGGTTTTTTGTTGTCAATTCTAGGTCTCCTTTTTAAAGGAAAACTCGTTGATGTTACGATAAGGGGAAAGTGATGATTCATATTTGTTGCAGGTAGCATCAACAATAGTGCCTTGGAACTATAGTGCCTTGAACAGCGGGATGTCGTAAAATTGTTTTAAATTTTGGCTTCTTATATATTTGTTAATTTGTGGCGTCGTGACAATCTCATCATTAACAGGCCCAATTGGCTGCACAATAGGTGTTGAAACTTGATTCATCGCTTTTTGTTGAAATCCTAAGTCTTTTGACATTTAAAAATTTTGTTTTCAAAAAAATGTTTGGTTTTTGGGATTCTTTTTTAACTAGTTTTTCGGTCAGTTTGTAGCTCAGTCTCCGTAAAAACGGGTCACAAACCGTTCCCAGTGTGCTATAATTCAATCTTTAAATTAATTTTAGCTTCAAACAATTGTTTCTCGGCTTTTTTACTATGATTACTACCAGATTTTATAAAATGTTAAATTTTTATTCATACTTGTAGATTTTTGGGGATTTTTGTTTTATTTTCAATTCATAACAAAAATTGTTTTGAAGTTTTGCGCAATTGAACACTGGAAGTACCATTGGTTTTGAAGTTTTGCGCATTTGAACACTGGATAATAAATTTTCTCAAATGAACATTTTAGTGTTTTCAGTTGATGTCTAATGACATTAAAAACTGTTGCATTAATTGTTTTCAAAAATGAAAAGAAATGTATTTCTGAAGTACGCTCCTATTTGCTCTTTATTTGTCGAACTGTTAACCAGTCGCATTGAGGACATGTCCATTACTTTTCTAATGAAGTACAGGTAAATTTTTTTGTTTAGGTTTTTTCTGCCGCGAGTTTGATTCTGTTATAATTTTTCTTATTATAGACATCGCGATTTTGTTGTAAATAACGTTTATTTTTAGATTTTCTTATTGCCTTTCTAGTAGTCCTACTATCATCAACTATCATCGGCCCTCTAGCGTGGCATTATTGTTTTCCATTGGTTGTTTATTTAAAGATATGTTCGTTTTTGAAGTTTTTTTATCTCCTCATATTTGGTAGCCAATTAAATTAAGAATGTGGATGACATTATGTGCGTACGCACATTACCGAGCCTCCTTATCATATATCAACTCAAAGAACCTCTCTGCAGATATCAATGGCAAGTTTTCAGTGATTAAATTGCTACAAGACACCATATCAAGAATGGGGAATAATTTTTCCATACATAAGATAGTCAGTCATATCAGTTAATCTTTTTATACTGATCTGCAAACTTTGCATATCAATACGGACAAAAAATACCTGTTATTTTTCGCAGGTTGATAATATTTCTAAAATCAATTAATAAATAAAACACTTTTTTGTTAATCGTGGTCGACAGAACAAAAAACTTACACTCTTGTTTTTCATAAACATTATTTATTTGTTGATATGATTGTATTAGCTAGAGTCAAATTATAGCATAATACCATCCAGTGAAACATTATCGGTGATGTTTGCACATTCAGCTGTTTAAAGAAATAAAGACATAGTTAGAAGGTGATATTTTTTCTGTAAGTTTTGATTAAAAAATATCAGATAAATATACGCTACTGTGCTTTTGATTTACTGACCAAAACACAATTATGCTAGTTGAAACACTAATGACTGAACATGAAGACTAACAAACGGAAAGAATCAGTACTGAGGCTCTCTGTTAACAAATTCCATCCAAAGCAGCTCTCACATTGTGGGAACAATGACACAACGCCGTAATTGTCAAAAATTGAATTGACACGTTAATTCAGAAACAAACCATAGAAAACTTAATATCATCAACAATTCTGTCTACAATTCTGAATAAATCATTGTTCAAAAGCTGTCTGTGATTTTAAACCCCATTCTGTACCAGTATCCATATCATTTGATAGTACAAAAATTGTTTTTTTTTCTGGCTAATAAATTTCTATCAATCAATAAATAATAGCTCCTCTTTAACAGTTTATTTGTGGAATTACCTGGTCTACTAGATTTGTTTTTGTACACAGAAAGTTTCTAAGTTTACTGTTAATCTGCGTACTAAGATTGCCATTCAAATAGATTTCAAATTGATGAGGTCTTTTCTCCATTTTTCTGATTTTTCCAAATGAAAACTTGCGAAGAATATATTTATAGACTGTTATTCCTGGACAGATCTAAAGGCGTGAAACTGTTGGGTTCCAAATGTGAAGCAGTGCAAGTCAATTTTTAATAATTACATGCAGATCTCTAAGCTAATCAAGGGATGTCATCTTCGATATCAAACTCCGGCCCTGAGTAAAGAGACTCCGGCTCTACAAGTGGTTCTGGACTAAGCGATTCTGCATGGCGGAATTCTGCATCTAGTGAGTGCGAAGAGATTGGTTCTCGGAGAACTGATTGTGGATCTAGGAGATCTTCATCAAATAGATTTGTTTCCGAATGTGCATCAATTGGTTGATTCGAATCTCGCTCATATGCTGTATAGAAACAAAGAATAAACTGAATTCACTTGATGGAAACGAACAGCTCATGGATAAAAACTTAGCAATTGAGAAAAAAAATTGTTCTGCGAGTTTTTAATTCTATTGTTTTTCCCTCTCTCATAATACCCCCCCCCCCTCCTCCCTCGTCCGTATATGTTCTTATCAATTGAGCAATTGGGCTACTTTTGACATAGAAATATATACATGAGAGCACTGAAATGGAAGTGGATTTGCCTTTAGAAGTAAAATGAATGGAGCAGATTGCTAACCTGCATCAATTGCATGTTGCTCAAGTGTATCTCCCCATACTTTACGATTGAGTCCGTATTCCAAAATTCCATACTTTTTCCACAATTTTTTAGCAATTTCCAGTGTCTTTTCGAGCAGCGATACCTTATTGTTCAACTTCCGCATCTCTTCACTTTTTTCTAGCAAACAAACGATTAAAGGATATTCTGCGCGTTGTTCGTATTTCTCTATTTTCTTCCCCGTGCTATCATCATCCTCAAAACCCACAAAACCTCTGAAGATAATATCACAAGCGTCTTCGTCTTTGAAAAGCTGTTGTGCTATTCATAGCTCAGCAGATGTGATACATGAGAAGTAGCATGTCCTCTTGAAAACGTCGTTGCTTTTTATGATTTGATTGACTTCATACTTCAGTATCACACACTTGATCGTTCTCAATGAGCACCAGTCTTAGGCGCCCAAGTTCCCAGCCCAACACTTCTTTCAAGTCCGAGCGCAATTTGATTTCTTTTAGCATCACATTCACCTCATACTTCAGTATGAAAGGCCGCCGCTTTAGTAAATTTAAAGTTATGATCATTAATAAATCTTTATAATGAGAAGCCAGATCCTTTCGAGGAAATTCTCGCCACTCTTTATACTTCACAATCTGTTCATCCTCGCACTCCCCACTCTCTATTCCAAGGCAATTTTTGAAGAATGCTTCCGATACTTCGTTGTCACTCAATAGCATGGGAGAAAATTTCGGGAATGAAACACCCCCAGTCAAACGACTCTTCACAAAAGTTTTCATCTCATACAGTAGCAGATGACTGTGCCTAATTATTACTCCACGGATTTTTGGAACAATTTTGTCAGTGAAATATTTTTCACTAAAATGAACATGAGTGTTTCTCCACATCTGGTACCTCTCTATTTGCTTTTCCCTATCCTTTTCACTGTCAAACGCAGCTTGGTTAAATGTGTCATACAGAAACTTGCTTGTGCTTAGAAGAGATCTAATACGTTCACTCTTGTGCTCCATCATCAGATGTATTACATGGCGTCCCTTGAATTCAGTAAGGAGAGTATATTTTCTAACAACATTTTCTTGTAATAGGTGTACCAAAAGTCCATATGGATCCTCCTCGGATCGGCTGAGAAGTAGATGAAAAATAGTTGCATTTGGATATGTCCTGTACACCTCATTTGAGAGTAGACCTCTGTTGGACAGATAATTAATCCAATCTGAGATCACATTCTTGTCATTGAGCATGACACTCCAATAGAGTGAGTTTGAACCTACCAATGTTGTGACATCAAGGCTGTCTACTTCGTCAAGTGGCACAATTGTCCACTTACCATCTGTTGATCTCCTCAACTCTAAAATTTTAATGCACACATATGGGAAGGAATTGAAAATAAACCATATTTGGAATCTATCAAAGTAGGCTCTGACTATATCTTTCTAAGAAGCTTTCCCTAAACAAAACTGATAGCAGTAAGCTTGTCTACAGAAACGGTATAAACAATATAGGACGAAATTTGAATCTGCACGAGGGAGATGTCCTCCAACATATCTTCTAGGATCAGAACAGACCTTTTTGTCAGTATTTAGGTCTTCCAACTTCACTGGAGTGATAGGAACGTTTTCCGATAGTTTCTGTAATCAGATTTTGGCTACACTATGTATTCGTTACAGAATTTTAAAAAAGCAAAGCAATGGTTTTCGCCCATTGAATATACGCTCATACATTGCATCGAAATCTTCCTAGGATTCCAAAAAAAAGACAATTTAATCTATTTTTTTGTTTAAAAACAAGTATCCAACAATAGAAGAGAAGGAAGATATCAAGTACAACTGAAAACTATTTGCTATAAAAATTACGTTACTGGAAAAGAGAAGTTATATGTTATTTGTGTATTTTCAAATCAATTTCAATTCAAAGTAACTTGTAGAGGAACTTTTTTTACCTTTGAATGTTAATCTTATCTGAATTGGATCAAAATTAGGAGGATCAAATCTGTTAGGTTGCTTGTTTGGTTTCAAATTTAAACATGATCAAATTTTGCTCAAAATGAGTTACGATAAAATGTATGGTGTCTTAGATACCATATCCAAGACCATAATGATTTCTTGGATACCATATCCAAGACCATAATGATTTCTTAGATACCATATCCAAGATCATACAACTTACCATTTGTGGAAATGCAGTGAAAGGCTTTCATTTGGTTGTAGTTTAAAAAAATTTTGCTGATTCTTGGAAACCATGTCCAAGATCATGTATGGTGTCTTAGATACCATATCCAAGACCATAATGATTTCTTAGATACCATATCCAAGATCATACAACTTACCATTTGTGGAAATGCAGTGAAAAGCTTTCATTTGGTTGTAGTTTAAAAAAATTTTGCTGATTCTTGGAAACCATGTCCAAGATCATGTATGGTGTCTTAGATACCATATCCAAGACCATAATGATTTCTTAGATACCATATCCAAGATCATACAACTTACCATTTGTGGAAATGCAGTGAAAGGCTTTCATTTGGTTGTAGTTTAAAAAAATTTTGCTGATTCTTGGAAACCATGTCAAAGATCATGTATGGTGTCTTAGATACCATATCCAAGACCATAATGATTTCTTAGATACCATAACAAAGATCATACAACTTACCATTTGTGGAAATGCAGTGAAAGGCTTTCATTTGGTTGTAGTTTAAAAAAATTTTGCTGATTCTTGGAAACCATGTCCAAGATCATGTATGGTGTCTTAGATACCATATCCAAGACCATAATGATTTCTTAGATACCATATCCAAGATCGTACAACTTACCATTTGTGGAAATGCAGTGAAAGGCTTTCATTTGGTTGTAGTTTAAAAAAATTTTGCTGATTCTTGGAAACCATGTCCAAGATCATGTATGGTGTCTTAGATACCATATCCAAGACCATAATGATTTCTTAGATACCATATCCAAGATCATACAACTTACCATTTGTGGAAATGCAGTGAAAGGCTTTCATTTGGTTGTAGTTTAAAAAAATTTTGCTGATTCTTGGAAACCATGTCCAAGATCATGTATGGTGTCTTAGATACCATATCCAAGACCATAATGATTTCTTGGATACCATATCCAAGATCATACAACTTACCATTTGTGGAAATGCAGTGAAAGGCTTTCATTTGGTTGTAGTTTAAAAAAATTTTGCTGATTCTTGGAAACCATGTCCAAGATCATGTATGGTGAATGATTTAACGTCAGTAGATTTAACGGCAACTGGAATTGAGTCAACTTTTGTGAACTTTGGACAAACTTTGAGCTACAAAAAGCACTCAGAGACACAAACTATTGAATAATCTATTCAATTGAGAGTAAAATACATGAACAGTCTCAACAACCACATGTCACTCCCAGAAAATTATCAAATTGCGTAAATAAAACGATAGAAATTTCTCTGCTTAGAATTTACCCCTAGTGTATAGACTTTTGCCAAAACTGTCAATTTGCGTGAATAAATCCATATATATTTGTCCGAATAGATTTAACTCCCAAGTTCACAGATTTTAGCCTTCTGGACTCGAATTATTGGGTTCAATTTCAATAAACTCCATTATTTAATTTTCCTTTTGATTGACTGTCTTAGCCCTCCTTGTTGTTTGAGAGATGCTAGACATTTACTTAGGCAGATAAAATAAACAGAATCTCAGACATGGTGGGCGGGCAAAACAAACCCACGTAACAAAACAAACACTTACTTTACAATCTGGGCTAACAACTGGTGAAACGTTTTCCTGTTTCTATATTTGCTTCAAACGAATTAAAAACTAGTTCAAAATGTCGAACGAGATCCGAGTGCTGATATTTCACGTTCTTTACGCTTTTAAGTTAATAATTGGCACTTTGGTTTTCATTGCCAATATTTTTATTTTTACAATTTTTGCTACCAAAAAGGAGAAATTTCCCTCTGATTTTTTAATTTTACCGAATTTGATGATCGACGCATTGCACGGGTTAGCTATGTGTATACCGTTTTATCTGATAAATTCTAACTTTATGTTGAAAGGACAACTTTGCTTCCTAACATTCATCTTCTTTTCCTTGGTAATGCTGATTCTAATGACATTAAACAGGTATGTGGCTGCTATAAGGCCTATGAAGTACAAGTTATGGTTTAACAAGAGCAGAATCTTACTCAGTTTTTTGGCGATCACCTTGATTACTGTGGCTTTATTCTCAGCAGTAGCGTATGCTCTATTTGTTGCAAAAGTTGTTGACAAGTCAATCGAGCATTATTGCGAAACTTATTACGAGAAGATTTGTGTTCCGACAGGTTGGAGGCTGAGGTCATGGGAACATTATTGCAATTATGAATATAAAGAACGCCAGAACTGTTATGCAAGGGAAAAATCGACACAACGAGCCCTTTTAAACGTCAATTACTTTGTTTTTTACTTGTGGCCTCAAATTCAGCTCCTTCTTGTAATCTGCAACACACTTTTCATGTGCTTTGTTTACAAAAAATCTCTGGTCAATTCGAAATAAGACGATCAAAGCTCATTTTCGCAAGTTTTTCGTGACAGTTATGAAAGTTTTCCGAAATGATGACGTTGCAAAAAGGAAAACATTTAAGCCAAGCAAAGATACATTAACGGTGTTTCAAGAAACGACCATCTCAGACAATGGGCGAATAACTTCAGAACATACAGGTACTTTACAAATTGAAATTAAACAAGGCAGCAATCCTATCTCTGACAGATAAAATATTGCAAGCATTATGACATCTTGCCTTGAAACAAAATATAGTCTTAAAATCTTTGATAGTTTTGAAATTTTTTCAAGAATCAAAATCATTAATATTGTGAAAAAAGTTTGTAGAAAATGCTAAAGTTTTTGCATGCTGCGCACAATGGAGAGAAAATTAAATGTTTGTAAGTTGAAACTTCTAACTAATTAATTCGGAATGACAAAAAACAAATTGGTTATATCTAAATTGAGGACCAATGAGTAGAAAATACTACTCAACCACAGCCGTCATTCAGTATTTATTTCATATTTTTTCAGAGTTCCTAATTTCAGCAAAAAATTGTTGAAGCCAATTATCAAAGAGAAGATGGAAACCCCTCGCTCCTTTGTGAAGGGGCGCCACGTAGAAAAATTAACAAACAGACGAAATGCTCTCAGTTGACTGGCGTTGGGTAGGCTTTGTTTACAACAACAAATTATACAGGCTAGAGCAAAAAAGGCTTCTCCAAACTATACAGAAGAGGGCATCAGCAAGCCAAAATTAGGGCATTCGTGGGGAGGAGATACAAAAACTACATAAATTGTCATTTGCATCATAAATTTACACCTATATAATTTATAAGTGGCTTTGTGTGTGTATGTGTGTGAGAGAGGGGGGGGGGGGTTCAAAAATACAAGAATTGTCAATGACGTCATGAAATTATGCCCTAGTAAAAACTGGATTCAAATCTAGAAAGATTCTTTCAAGAATTTTGTCAGAAATGAATCTTGCCCAAAACCATCAAAAGACCGCTCTGGCTAAAAAATGTGCATCGTACTATACCAGTACACATAAAGCTTATTTCATTAACTCCCCCACTGCCGGTCCCAAGCCTATGAAAAAAGAGGAGGAAAGAACAGCAAATAGAATACTGGAAAATCTCCAATAAAGTCGGTTTTTGACTTAATTTAATTAGATTTTTCGACAGCCTATTAACTATTTCAGCACAACCAAACGCTAAACGCAGCTGGCAAACCATGAAAAATACCGAACAACTCAAAATCTTGCAAGACACTCAATTTAATTCAAAAATTTACAAGATTCATGCAAGATGCTTCATATCTTGCAAAACCTTGCAAGCAGAATGGACGTAAAATGTATTCCCTTCTAAGCTTGCAAGTTTTTTTGCCACATTTTGAATTTTCAGTTAACTAGGGTGCTCAGCAATTTCGGCAAATCTCACACTTTCGATGCTCTCACAGACTAGTGAGGCTCTTATAGAACTGATGGGCGACTGGGTTTTTGGGCTTCACAATTTTATCCCGTTTCTCAGGACGAAAAGTTACGGTTATTCAAAAATTGTGAGAAGAACGACAGGACTGACATAATTGCTACACAGTTCGTCTAAGAACAATTAACAGACAAATCTGGGCTATTGAAAAAATTAAACCACAGAAAATGCAAATAAAGAGACTACAAAATTGAGCAATTATTCACTCTTATATACAGAAAGGGCAACCACACAAGCAAAGAGATTTTCATTAGGAGTTTTTATTGGTTTGGGATATGGGAGGGGTGGTTGAGAGATCTTTAAACTTAGAAACATGTACGTGCATATTCTTGGTGTAATTAAGGAAAACGTTGAAACTGCCAACGACATTCTGTTAGTCAAATCAACTTAGAATTTGGTTCAAAATTTCTCTCATTTTCCCTGCTTAAAACTAACACAGTCATACTTTCGCAACCCTGGAATAAAATTCCCCATTCCAATTAAAATTATTTCCATATCTATGTCGTCGTAGATAGAGCATGCAGAAGACACCAAGCATTACATGCTTACATGTAGTAGACCTCCCATGGCAAAATTAATCAAAATGTTTCCAAATGTTCCCATATTTCTATGGAAACACTTTCGATGTAAAAATGTTTCCATATCTATACGGTCGGAGATAGTGCGTATGTGAAAGACAGGAAGCACTACATGCTTACATGTAGTAGACCTCCTTTTTTTCATTGCAAAAATAAATCATTAAATGTGGCGTGTAAGACCTCGGAAGCTTTAGGCAATCTTTTTTTATCGACTGATTCATCTCACTGTCTCACTTTTGCTGTCAATTTTTGCGCGCTGCTATCGAAAATCAAATAATACAGACGCAAACAAAATATTTGTTTATTTACAAATTAACGAAACTACTGATTGGTTTTCCTGGCACGTGATATTCAGTTAAATTCAACTTGAACTCTCCAAAATGGCGCAATTTGAATACCTAGTATTCGACATTCTTTATCTATTTAGGCTAATAATTGGAATGTTGGTTTTTGCGTTTAACTTTATTATTTTTTCAATTTTTGCGATGAAAAAGAAAAAATCGCCCTCCGACTGTTTAGTTTTGCCCAACCTAATGATAGAAGGATTGCATGGTTTGGGTTTGTGCGTTCCTTTCTATTTCCTAGACCCCGATTGGTTCATGAAGGTTCAATTTTGTTTGCAAATTTTGATTTTCTTTTCGTTGGTTATGTTGGTTCTTATGGCGTTTAATAGATATGTCGCTGCAGTTAGGCCTCTAAAGTATAAAAGCTGGTTTAAGAAGCGGTTTATTTTCCTCGGGTTTTTGGAAATCACTTTGGTTACTGTTGCTTTGTTCATAGCATCGTCTTATATTTTGTTCATAGCGAAAGTAGTTGAAAAGTCGGTTGAGTACTTTTGTGAAATATATTACACGGAGAGAAGTTACTACGAAACAGAATTTGACTTTCGGCATTGGTGTTATTCTCTTTATCGTCAGCCACCACCACCAACAATCAGGACACTTAAGACTGTCAGAGAAATGCATTCAAGATGTCACGAAAATGTAACATTTCATGATAAAGCACTACTTACTGTCGATTATTTTGTTCTCTATTTATGGCCCCAATTTCAGCTTGTGCTGGTTATCATCAATACAGTTTTTATATATTTTCTCTACAAAAAATTATACAAAAAATTTAATGCAGGAGGAAAATTTGGATTATGTAAATCTTTGTATAAAACAGTCCGATGCCTTTTCAGGGAAAAAGTTAGCCTTGAATCAAAAATAGGCAAAACAAATTATCAGTGGAAGCAGTTCAGGAAACAAACTTCATACAGACGTGTTTGCTATCGGGTAAATAGATCAATTTTATTAGAGCGGCCATCAAAAATTGCTGTAAAAAAGCTGTAAGTGGATTGTGAAAATTGCTTTTTTGAACTGTTGAAATCAGATCTTGTGCTTTTTAAAGGTAAAAATAACTTGAGTGAAAAGATCTTCAAACTCAATTTTAGGTCACTGATTTTGGCCAACTGTGGA
Source organism: Convolutriloba macropyga (assembly GCF_964194025.1). NCBI lineage: Eukaryota > Metazoa > Xenacoelomorpha > Acoela > Convolutidae > Convolutriloba > Convolutriloba macropyga. Next base: position 47,439 of record NW_027450027.1, on the reverse strand, counting down.
TCTAAAACGCAAGCCAAAAAGAGTCGGACGGACTGCGCTCGAGCGTCGTGTTGGCTTTGGTTGTATAGCTAGCTAACTTAAGATTATAAAGGCCAGCATCACCGGTTAAAAGGGCGGGGTTGTATGTGCGTGTGCAGAGGGTAGTGTTGTAAGAAGTTAGATGAATTTTTGGCGTCCAGGGGGTTTCAATACCTATCAAAAATTAAACTGCCCTTCAAACCTCGATGAACCCTAGTTTCCCAGAAGAACCCAAGATCTTGCAACATTAAAACCCTGTCTCGACCAAGGAAAATCTGCTTCCTCAGCAGCTTCAGCGATGCAAAAGTTAAAAACCTACACAGAAAATGAGCTACGCAGAGGCTTAATCCACTTGGGTTTTACCAGTTTATAACATCTCTTTTGACGATAAGTAGATTACTCAAGCGAGCGAAAGACTATTCCAGAACAAAAACTGACAAGGACAAAAATTCCAAAACAAAACACATGATGGCTACCTAGCCAAGTCTGAATGGAAGATCTGAATGCCCTAGTCCAATAGGAATGCCAGAATCTTCAAAATAGAACAAAAAAGGAACACTTGTATTTCTTCTAATATCTGTAAATGTTTCAGTCGTAGTAAAATTTAGAGAGATAGGCAGTGTAGAATAATGGTAATTACAACAGAGAAAACTAATAAATTATAATAACTCAAATATCGACCAAATAAAGAAGTCACTTGTATTGGCGGGGAGAGACAACAGTAACATAAATTCAATACAAAACAGAAAGCAATTTGAACTTAAAATTTTTCCAAGTAATTGAACCATGTTGGGTTTTCTTCGGGTCCTTATAGTATTCATTAGGAAAAAACTGCTCATATCTCTTCTTTGCAAGACTGTATGATATTGACAAATATTTTCTTGGGAAAGAATTGTGCAGCAGAATAACTCTCTTAATAATACTTTTTTTCATGCAAACTGCATTTTGAAATTGTCTGGGTAAAAATTTGTTGAGTTCGACCGTGTATATAAAAACTTTCGGTTGGTAATTTCAAAGCTGAGCTTGAGAAGGCAGGCTTCTTTTTATTCAGGATGCTATGACAGTAATTGGCAGCCCTGTAATCAAAAAACAACGAAATAGGTAGTATACCAATGTTCATTTTAAGATTTGACAATGAGTCAAATTTTGTCTGTGAAAACAAGATTTGATGTCCCAATTCTACTGTTTTTATAGTTTTGTTATGAGATTTTGATTGAAAGTTGCAAGTAATACAGAAGAATATTGAACATGACTGAGAACAAAAGAGTTCAAAATATTTTTTTTGTATACAGTGGGGATTATGTTCCTGAGTGCATATAAGCATTTAATGCCCTGGGTCATTTATTTAATGCCCTGGGCCATTTATTTATTGCCCTGGTCGAAGAACCTTAAATCTAAACCGAAAAATTTAAGTTCGATTCAAAAATTTTTAATTTATTTGAAGATTCAATGAACATTATGAAAAACTCTAAACATGATTTACAGCATATTTTCATTTTAAAAAATGACTTCTAGATTTTTACTGCAGATACTTGGCTAACGGTGTACTCTTAGGTCACTCTGATTGAGTACTGGATTGTCGATTTACTATTGGAGAATACTGATTCAGTACTGAAAGTCTATGACACTCAGGTCCGGGCGACTACTATAAGCTTCAAATTTTCCGAACTCAGGACATCAATTAATAATTACCAAGTTTGCAAACCTGAATAGCGGCATCTCAAACAATCTTTGCTTTTTTGATTTGGAGAGCATAATACTTTTTTAAAGAAAACAGCTCAGAGATTTGTAAAGTAATTTTTCCTCGCTAACTTATAAAACAATTTACAGAAAAAAAACCGGTTAGCAACTTTTTCGAAACAAAACGAGCTAAACTGGCTAGGGTAAAAACTATCCAAACAAATATAAAAAAGATTAGATTGCTATTTTCTAGATGAAAATCATCCCGATACTTCCGAAGTCTCATCTTCGATACAAATCACTAATGGAGCTGTAAATACGCTCAGCCCGTTTACTGATAATGACTCAAGCTCAATTCAATCAATGAGTGTAGCCAGTGATTTCTCAAGCCTCTCATCAATTGGATCTTCTGAAAACAGTGATCAACACAAAACAAACAAAAACAGAAAAACAAATGTTCGAAAGAAAGAGAGCTTTCAACAAACAGAACAACAGCGCCAGCAAACAAAGTATCAAAAAAAGATTACAATATCGTTCTTCTACGTGGGCTTGGTGTTCATAATTGTTGCCCTGCCGACTTCGCTTTTCAACGCTGCAGCTTTCTGGTACCTCCTGATTATGGACAAAACTTCGGACGTATTCGACATCGGGTTTTGGATCTCACAGACACTGTATGGTCTTGTATTTCTGATCAACCCCTGTCTGTATGCTTCCAGCAATTTGTACGTCAGAAAGAAGGTACGGAAAGTGATGAAACGATTCATAAAATGGGTCTGCTGCTGTTGCAGGTTCCAGAAAACAAACCTGCCGGATCTCGTTATCAATTTGGATACAAACGAAACTAACATCAGCAACGCAAATAATATTTGATCGCAAAATATATCTTGCAGCGCAAAAATTAGCGCGTCACGCTTGCTTAAAACAGTTGATTTGTCAGATCATATAAAGTGCTTGAACAAATAGTCTGTCCCATAAAGTTCAAATAACCGAACCTTTGAAAAACGTCAAAACATTCAATTGAGCAATTATATTTGGCCAATCAAAACCAATGCTTTTCTCCTGCTTTTTTTTCCTGTGGCCACATTTCATCAGCTTTTCCCCATTTTAATATAAACTTTGACCTTTGAACTAATTTGCAAAACGCTCACTTATTTCACATTTATGGGACTCGTTTTATATAAAATATGCTGACATCATACAATTCTTTCAGGATTATAAAAATCAATTTCTAATATACACTAATCAGAGTTCAACAGCTTCGAAATCTTGCACGGATCAAGTCGTCAACGCTAAAAATCATTAATAATTGCAAGAAATGCGGTAAATACGCTGAATGACTGTACGAATTAAGGTTTTTAGCACTGAGCGCTGTGAAAGTGAAATTTTCACCGCTAAAAACCAAACATCTTACGTCAATTCACAGTTAATAGTTACTGTAAATCTTTATGCGGTGCATTTTTGTAAGATTTGAGGTTTTTAGCAGTGAATTTTTTACCGCGACTCGTGAAATTGCTTTTCGCCGCTTATGCGGTGAAAATAAAAATTTTCACAGTTTAAAACCTCGCTGCTTACAAAATTTTAACACGTATGTTTTCCATAACGTGAGATGGATCTGATTTAACTTCAAAACAAACATCATGAATCATGAAATCTAGTAACAGGTGGAGCAGTGAAAGTGGTCGGAGGTAAGCGGGAGATTTTTCACCGTAAAAAAACAGCGTAAGCTCAACGATAATGACCCTTTGCTGTAAATATTTTTTATTGACCGCAATTCTTATTTTTTACTTGACACGTGTGGCAATTCAAAGATATCGGTTTGCATTTTAGAAACTGCGGTTGCATTTTTCCGTCTTTCTCATTATAGCTTGCATTTTTCAAAAAAAATGGCACCTCATGGTATATTTATCGTAATGGGTTGGAGTGGGGCAATTAGTCATATAGCCACAAAGCTGATGGGAGGGGGCAAGAAGGCAAAAAAAAACATTTTTTGCTATCCTGCGGAAAAATGTTTTTTTTTAAAAAAAATAAAGCGATCGAAAAATCAAAAATAGTCAATTAGCAGAGTGAACTCCACAACCGCAAACAATGTTGGGGCATACTTATCAGTTTCTCATCCGTTGATTTTCTTACATAAGAGAACTGCTCCGGGATTCGAGGTGTTTTTTTGCTTGCAAAAACGTCGCTTGCTCCAAGCAGCATCATAAGCATATGTTATGCTACTCTGAATAACGAACTAAAAAATTCTGACATTCGTCGAGAACCACGTAGTGGTTCGGGATGCAAATCAAATTGCAAAGTGACCCTGGTCGAGTCTTGTAATTTTGCTTTAAACTCACATTTTGTAAGTTATAAAAAGCCCACAGTTTTTAAATCTGACACTGTATATGGGAAAATCCTGTATTTTAAAATGTGGCAATCCAGATCTAAAATAATGAAAATTGCACTATTAAGTTTCATTTTCTGGTGCACCTGTACCAAACTCCAACTGTAAATCAGTACTGGGCAATTGTTAATGCAAGTCTCCCATGTAATTTATTTCGCTCGTTTTCTTGCTTGAAACTTGCTTCTTTCAAGTGTATTTTAACGGCGCAAAAGACAAAATTGCAACAGTCATGGTGGCGCAAGAAGGAGAACGAAAGTCCAGGGAGAGGTAGATGGTGGGTTCGATTCCCGTACCGAACTTTATTTTCTCGCTTGGCCCAAATCTGACCATTGTAAAATCACACTGAACGCAAGTCTGACAAGTCAAAAAAAGTGACATGAATCAGTCCACGATTCAGTAATGACGAGGAATGGCATTTATAATAGCCCAGTACTGAAATGCTCTTGGATTTAGGTACGGGTACGCTACAGCTTTGAACGAATTTTCAAAACGAAATCAGCAAATTTCTCAAGTCGGAACTGTATTTGAATCATGAGAATGTGGCGTTGTAGATTCTGGCGCTCAGGATGTTTGGCATTTTAGAAGTTGCACAAGAGTCTCCACTTTTGGCGAAAAAAAACACAGAAAAACTGATAAATAATCCTACCTGCTCAGCGCACAATTCTGCTGCTAAATTATGCCAATTGGAGCTAATAGCTGATAGATGCTTCGCTGAACCTACCAAACCATTTAAAACGTTGTTACAATTTCTTCTGCTCACTTCAACTGTAACCTGTTAGTAGCACGAATTATCTATTTTATAGGCTTTAGATTATTATGTTAACTTTTCTGCTCTGGTGCTTTTATTTAGTATTAGTAGTTATTATTAGTAGTTATTGATAAAACAGTTGAAGGTTTATTAGTATTTAGTAAAAATATATTTGAAAGTTTATCTTTTTCGAGTTTTCAAGCACTGAGTGTCGGTAATAGAGAAAACCAAGCTTTCCGTAATGCATATCTGGACCCTCGTCCCATAGTAGGTCAGTGCTGAAACATTGTATTCCAATTGTATATCGTCGGCCCAGTACTGTATCAGTGTATCCTAAGAGTATAATGCTACCTCAATATGTGCAGACTTTTCGCATAGTTACTTTTTTTCTGAAAAAAAAGACTGAGCATTCTTGGTTTTGATTCCCATAATACTCCTAGCAAAATTATGAAAACTTTTGACCATTTCGCAATAAATGAATTTCTGGACGATGCACCTTTTTCCCATTGCTCTCGATTATCATAATTGGATCCTTTCTTTGTGACTGTTTTGAAAGGTTCAATTTGTGTTTTGTGTAATGCATTGTTGTCGAAGAAGTTACGTACGTTCGCGTCCGAGCCACGAAGTATCAGTGACTTCTTCATATAACCTGAGTGTTGTACTTTTTTCATAATTTCTAAGTTTGTATTCGGTTTTATATGGTCTTGAAGTAAAAAAGCAAATCCAAATAACCTCGTTAGGTGTTTTTCTCCAAATAGAATTACAAGGTTAAATTGATATCAATGTCAAGATTAGTCACATTACAAATTGACAGGTCAAAATTGAAATCTAAAAGGTCAAAGTCAAAACTTTTTCAGATTTTCATGGAAATGTTGCGAAAAAATGGAGCAACAGAAAGTAGACATGCAAATTAATGCCCATTTTTATGTCGATTGCTTTTGTAGTTTTTGCTAGCGTTTCAACTGAATCATATGATTTACAGTTAATTGCTCTCAAATAAAATTGGTTGCAAGTTTTTGTTTTAATTTTTTATGCACATTTTGGTTGACTGATATTACTTTTCGATGACTTGGTTGTTTTTGACTTAATTTTTATGTAACGTAAGTAATGTAAATATACTATCAAGGTGGGGATATAATCCTGATGGGAATCTAGTGCTTTTTTGAAATTCTTTACGTTACAGAGCAAGTACCATTATTACATCAAAAATCATTATGTAAGAAGATGGCACGTGCGCTCGGGGGTTAAAATAATATGCACCCACTAAGCCGGGGGGTTGGGTTGCACAAAAGGAAAAGATCAGAAAAGTTAAGTACCAGACATTGTATCAGATTAGTAAATCAGATCGGTCTAAAGTTTGTAAAGACAAGAACAGAAAAGGCCAGAACTGATTTTTTTTCGAACTCTTATCCGGTAGCTAAATTATAAATGGCAACATCGATTTCTCCTACAGTTGGGTTGATTAAATTAGCTCAGGATGTTTGGCATTTTAGAAGTTGCACAAGAGTCTCCACTTTTGGCGAAAAAAACACAGAAAAACTGATAAATAATCCTACCTGCTCAGCGCACAATTCTGCTGCTAAATTATGCCAATTGGAGCTAATAGCTGATAGATGCTTCGCTGAACCTACCAAACCATTTAAAACGTTGTTACAATTTCTTCTGCTCACTTCAACTGTAACCTGTTAGTAGCACGAATTATCTATTTTATAGGCTTTAGATTATTATGTTAACTTTTCTGCTCTGGTGCTTTTATTTAGTATTAGTAGTTATTATTAGTAGTTATTGATAAAACAGTTGAAGGTTTATTAGTATTTAGTAAAAAATATATTTGAAAGTTTATCTTTTTCGAGTTTTCAAGCACTGAGTGTCGGTAATAGAGAAAACCAAGCTTTCCGTAATGCATATCTGGACCCTCGTCCCATAGTAGGTCAGTGCTGAAACATTGAATTCCAATTGTATATTGTCGGCCCAGTACTGTATCAGTGTATCCTAAGAGTATAATGCTACCTCAATATGTGCAGACTTTTCGCATAGTTACCTTTTTTCTGAAAAAAAAAGACTGAGCATTCTTGGTTTTGATTCCCATAATACTCATAGCAAAATTATGAAAACTTTTGACCATTTCGCAATAAATGAATTTCTGGACGATGCACCTTTTTCCCACTGCTCTCGATTATCATAATTGGATCCTTTCTTTGTGACTGTTTTGAAAGGTTCAATTTGTGTTTTGTGTAATGCATTGTTGCCGAAGAAGTTACGTACGTTCGCGTCCGAGCCACGAAGTATCAGTGACTTCTTCATATAACCTGAGTGTTGTACTTTTTTCATAATTTCTAAGTTTGTATTCGGTTTTATATGGTCTTGAAGTAAAAAAGCAAATCCAAATAACCTCGTTAGGTGTTTTTCTCCAAATAGAATTACAGGGTTAAATTGATATCAATGTCAAGATTAGCCACATTACAAATTGACAGGTCAAAATTGAAATCTAAAAGGTCAAAGTCAAAATTTTTTCAAATTTTCATGGAAATTTTGCGAAAAAATGGAGCAACAGAAAGTAGACATGCAAATTAATGCCCATTTTTATGTCGATTGCTTTTGTAGTTTTTGCTAGCGTTTCAACTGAATCATATGATTTACAGTTAATTGCTCTCAAATAAAATTGGTTGCAAGTTTTTGTTGTAATTTTTTATGCACATTTTGGTTGACTGATATTACTTTTCGATGACTTGGTTGTTTTTGACTTAATTTTTATGTAACGTAAGTAATGTAAATATACTATCAAGGTGGGGATATAATCCTGATGGGAATCTAGTGCTTTTTTGAAATTCTTTACGTTACAGAGCAAGTACCATTATTACATCAAAAATCATTATGTAAGAAGATGGCACGTGCGCTCGGGGGTTAAAATAATATGCACCCACTAAGCCGGGGGGTTGGGTTGCACAAAAGGAAAAGATCAGAAAAGTTAAGTACCAGACATTGTATCAGATTAGTAAATCAGATCGGTCTAAAATTTGTAAAGACAAGAACAGAAAAGGCCAGAACTGATTTTTTTTCGAACTCTTATCCGGTAGCTAAATTATAAATGGCAACATCGATTTCTCCTACAGTTGGGTTGATTAAATTAGCTCAGGATGTTTGGCATTTTAGAAGTTGCACAAGAGTCTCCATTTTTGGCGAAAAAAACACAGAAAAACTGATAAATAATCCTACCTGCTCAGCGCACAATTCTGCTGCTAAATTATGCCAATTGGAGCTAATAGCTGCTAGATGCTTCGCTGAACCTACCAAACCATTTAAAACGTTGTTACAATTTCTTCTGCTCACTTCAACTGTAACCTGTTAGTAGCACGAATTATCTATTTTATAGGCTTTAGATTATTATGTTAACTTTTCTGCTCTGGTGCTTTTATTTAGTATTAGTAGTTATTATTAGTAGTTATTGATAAAACAGTTGAAAGTTTATTAGTATTTAGTAAAAAATATATTTGAAAGCTTATCTTTTTAGAGTTTTCAAGCACTGAGTGTCGGTAATAGAGAAAACCAAGCTTTCCGTAATGCATATCTGGACCCTCGTCCCATAGTAGGTCAGTGCTGAAACATTGTATTCCAATTGTATATCGTCGGCCCAGTACTGTATCAGTGTATCCTAAGAGTATAATGCTACCTCAATATGTGCAGACTTTTCGCAAAGTTACCTTTTTTCTGAAAAAAAAGACTGAGCATTCTTGGTTTTGATTCCCATAATACTCATAGCAAAATTATGAAAAGTTTTGACCATTTCGCAATAAATGAATTTCTGGACGATGCACCTTTTTCCCACTGCTCTCGATTATCATAATTGGATCCTTTCTTTGTGACTGTTTTGAAAGGTTCAATTTGTGTTTTGTGTAATGCATTGTTGTCGAAGAAGTTACGTACGTTCGCGTCCGAGCCACGAAGTATCAGTGACTTCTTCATATAACCTGAGTGTTGTACTTTTTTCATAATTTCTAAGTTTGTATTCGGTTTTATATGGTCTTGAAGTAAAAAAGCAAATCCAAATAACCTCGTCAGGTGTTTTTCTCCAAATAGAATTACAAGGTTAAATTGATATCAATGTCAAGATTAGTCACATTACAAATTGACAGGCCAAAATTGAAATCTAAAAGGTCAAAGTCAAAACTTTTTCAAATTTTCATGGAAATGTTGCGAAAAAATGGAGCAACAGAAAGTAGACATGCAAATTAATGCCCATTTTTATGTCGATTGCTTTTGTAGTTTTTGCTAGCGTTTCAACTGAATCATATGATTTACAGTTAATTGCTCTCAAATAAAATTGGTTGCAAGTTTTTGTTGTAATTTTTTATGCACATTTTGGTTGACTGATATTACTTTTCGATGACTTGGTTGTTTTTGACTTAATTTTTATGTAACGTAAGTAATGTAAATATACTATCAAGGTGGGGTTATAATCCTGATGGGAATCTAGTGCTTTTTTGAAATTCTTTACGTTACAGAGCAACTACCATTATTACATCAAGAATCATTATGTAAGAAGATGGCACGTGCGCTTGGGGGTTAAAATAATATGCACCCACTAAGCCGGGGGGTTGGGTTGCACAAAAGGAAAAGATCAGAAAAGTTAAGTACCAGACATTGTATCAGATTAGTAAATCAGATCGGTCTAAAGTTTGTAAAGACAAGAACAGAAAAGGCCAGAACTGATTTTTTTTCGAACTCTTATCCGGTAGCTAAATTATAAATGGCAACATCGATTTCTCCTACAGTTGGGTTGATTAAATTGACAAGTAAACACAATGGGTACTTACCACAACGAATGTAAAGCTAATAACAAATGAAGCTTGCTCCAAAAGTATATTTTGATTTTGAGCCAGCTGGAAGAATTGGACAACATTTTGATCTCAGCAATTGGAGATGTTCTCTCAGCACAGATTCAAACCATTTTCAAATAATGGTTTTAAATAAAAATTAGGATCTTTTCCGTTTGTGCCTTTCCCCCCACCCAAGTACGTTATGCTCCGCCAGTTACAGAGAACTTTGAAACTACTGTTTTTAAGTGGTATAATTAACGCTTCTTCCCTCATTTGGATAAACTCATTTGCGTTTTTGCTAACAAAGCAGGTCAGTATTAAAAAGTTTAATAATAATATCAGAATTGAGTTTTTTTGGTAATTTCTGCTTCGTCTGAATTGTCTTATAGGATTCGTCCTGCTTTGATTATGAAATTCTCAAACGTGTTATTTCATTTTGCCTGATTTTGCAGCTTGATTATACCACTGCCTAATGTCATTTTGAATTCTACATCCCATTTATTTCCTTCATTTTGACAAAAACCGTTTAGAGGATGTTGCAAAAGGCTTCAAAAAATTTGAGACATGTAATTTGAGACATCTCATTGACAATATAAGCCACATAATATAAACAAATTGGGAGAATAAATAAAAAGAAATTGCTCCAGCAAGTATTTCGCATTTGTAGAACAAAATGTTACGGCTACGAAAAGCTATAAATGAGAAGGGTTTCAATGAGTTCCCGCTACGTGCAGTTCTTTTTTTTCTTGAATGATTTTCTTGTCTTGTTTTCGATTATCTAGATAGAATATCTGAGTATTTTTTTTTTGGTCGTTGTCTAAAAAATTTCGGCTGAGAAAAATCGAGCGTTTGAAAAACAGCAAGCTGGATATCAAGCTGATCAAGCTCAATTAAAATCCCCAGTAATGCTAATCAAAATTAATCAAAATCAAAATGAAAAGGCCAGTATTTAGTTGCGACACGTCTTGGGAAAACTCCCTTTGAAAGTGTTTATCTTAATTTAACTTCAACTAAGTAAATTGTAATTGAAGGTTGCCAAGGTCTTTTGTCCTCTGAAAAAGCACTTTTCCTCTTTTCAAACGTCAGCTTTTTTGCAAAAAAACAAATAGTTGGCATAAAAGAAACATTTCTGAAAAACCGTATGGTATATTGATACATTTTATGCTTTCGAAATTGAATGTGGCAACATTTTGGGTCGCACACAGAACCATCGAGCCTTCTAGTTAGTTTTTGTACTATTATCATACCGAGTGTTACATAAAAAATACTTTCAAGTTCACAAGAAGCACTGATATGGGACAAATTTAGAGAAACAAAAGGCGCCACTTTTGAATAGCGAAATTGTAATTTATTATGGCCAGACCAATTAAAGTGATGGATTACATTTGAACAAACTACAAAAAAGTCAATGTGTTACTGAATCTATCAACTTTAGTTTCTTGCAATGCTGTGCTTTTTGGTTCTTTAGAATAAACAAATTAAAAACTGAGAAAAGAGAAATTTTGCGCAATCAAACATTGGATAAAAACATGTCTCAATTGCTTCAAACGAAGATTTAAATGAACATTTTAAAGAATTCAGTTGAAATGTAATGACACTGATAACTTTTTAAAAATATTGTTTCCAAAAATCGAAGTTTTTTGAGCTTCGCAACTATCTGCCTTTTTGTCGGCCTGTTAACCAGCCGCATTGGAGACAGGTCCCAGATATTTTCTAATGAAGCATAGGTTGAATTGTTTTGTTAAGTTTTTTATCTGATGGCAGTTTGCTTTTGTTATAATTTTTTTTAATCATAGAAATCGAGTTTTGGTCGTAAACAATGTTTGTTGTTTAATTTTATTATTGCCCCTTCTAGTAGTCTTATTATCAACAACTTTTATCAGCCCTATAGCGTGGCATTACTGTATCTCTTTGGTTGTTTATTGCACGATGTGTATGTTTTTGATAGTTTTCTATCTCTTCATCATTTGGTAGCCAACTAAGTCAAGAATGTGGATGAGCGGGGTCGAAACATTTTGTGCGTACTCACATTACCGAGCCTCCTTGTTAGATCTAAAATCAAATTTTGGTCAAAATTTGCTAATTGACTAGTTTTTACAAAATATTCTTTTTGGGCAATGAAGCAATACTGGCGCTCGTCTAACGAGTTCCATTTAGGTCTCAATTTTATCCTCCCGCCCTTGTACTCGATCCGAGTGACAATTGAATTTGCTTCCCATTTGAATTTCAAGGGTAAAGTGTGATCACTTCCCGTCCTAGTGCTGATCAGAACAGATTCGTCTTCACGGCACCAAATTATTACCATATTTGGGAATGCAGTTATACAACTGATTTTTCCATAAATGTTTCTAACAGGTATAACCCAAAACCTCCTATTGCCAGCATCCGCAATTATAACTTCATAATCTGTAATAAAAATAAGTGAATCCGTATTATACGTATCGTTTCTTCTAACTGTAGGAAGCGTGTTACATTTTACTATGAAGTAATCTGATTGAGTTGATTTGATCAGTTTTTCGTCTGGATTCCAGAAGCACCAGTAGATGTGACTGGAAAAACGGGCCATATATGGGCACAAAAGATGTTGCTGAGGAGGCAAATTTATCTTCCTTAATTGAACATTTTCGCTATTCCAGTCAAAAGTATACGCTGTTTTGCTCTCAGTTATCACTAAAGCTATCGTTTCGTTACGACAACGTTCAAAAACGAAGCTCTGGTCAATATTTTGGTTAAAGCCAGTCACACTGCAATGTTTTGTAAAAACCGGTCCAGTTTCTGTAAATTTAGTCTTCTGAACAATAAGCCGACTGTTTCCTGTTGAAATTTTGAACCATTCATCGCCGCCCTTTCCACAAATATAAAACACGTTTAAAGATTTGGCACTCAAATCACGACCTGCCGTTGCTGTTGAAGATTTCAGAACTTTCTCGATTGATGTAGCTGATTCAAGGTTTTTCGTTAAATTTTCTGCAAAACCATCGCTGGTGATAAATTCATTAGAACAAGAATTTGGAGTTAAGTTTTCTATAGATAGAAGCGTTTCTCTGACGCATTTATTCTCAGCAAAGTCCTTCTTTGTAAGGTCAAATTCCTTCAGCAACTGATAATTTGATGTACCCAAAAGGTCGCGAAATCGCTTCTGTAAGTCAACTGATACATCAACTTTTTCAGAGAAAATTTCCAAATCTGAATCAAGTTTTTGACAATTTTTATCAATAGTTTCCAAGCACGCATGACGGAGCTTCTCAATATCTTTTTCTAGGTGTTGACGGAGGTCAATTTGTTTCTTTTTCTCTTGTTCAACAGCTTTCGACATTTTTTCGACCACGATACGTAGTGGTTTCTCATCATTGTCAAGGTCACTCAACATCTCGAATGTCTTGCTCTTTAATTCCTAGACTCGCTTTTCCAACGGCTCAAAGTCATGCTTTTTGTGTTTGTTCATACCCTTGCTGCAAAACGTTTTATCGCAAGCTCGGCAGTATTCTTGCTCCAGAACTTTGTGTTGCGGACAGACCAAAGGTTCATAGCATTTTAAGTCAGTTACTGAGTGTCCTTGTTTTATGTGAGGTCCTACGCAAATGTCGCATAGCAGTCGTCTTCTTAATTCAGAATCTTGATCGGAATCAGAACATGTTTCGCAGTGAAATAATTGGTGAGAGTCGATGGAGCAGTGATCACATTTGAGATTATCAGAATCCGTGTTCATTTTGAAGTCTACGAAATTGAAATGGCAAAAGTGTTTAGAAGTATATGTTCAGTTTGCTCTAGCGTTGTCTGATAAAGTGGGTGGTAATATCAATAAATCAAATACGAACTCAAACAATCAAGTACTTATAATGCTACGAGATATTTATGATGATAACATTCAAGACAAACTGTAATTGCATAGCTGTAAACCTTTCATGTAAGAACTATGGTACAGCAAAGATCTCAAAAATTTAGCAGGTTCTGTCTTCCTTCGTAAGTTCTCTTAGCCTTTTTTATATCACAATTCATAATGGTGAAAGAAACAGCTGACAGACACAAAACTGGGCGAATATTGCCAAGTCAAACACGAATATCAGATAACGTGTTACGTGCAATATATTACGAGCCCATTTATGATAATAAAATTCAAAGCAAACTATAAAAGAGTAATTTCGACCGTTTCACAGATCAGCATTTTGGTACAGCAAAAAGATCTAGGAAAATTAGCAGCCTCAGTCTATAGTAAGTTCTCGAAACTTCATGACACAAGAAAAACGAGGGATTTCAGCAACACCTAGACACACACAAGGCAAAACTGGTATAATAACAAGTTAATAACAGTGACAGAACAGCATCAAAGAAACTAATTCAAAAAAGAAAAAATGACAGATCATATCAAGTTTTTTTGTTGCTCAATGAAAATTGCCTGGCGTTAGACCGGCATTTTGTTGAATATAACAGAAAAATACCTCTGTCTCATATCTCAAACTGAATAAATTCAGGCAACTTTCAGTACGCAAACTAAAGTCAACACAAATTAAGGAAAAGTTAGGATGAAAATGCCGGAACTCTAACCAACTACTTCGCCGGAAATTTTCAGCCTAACATTATCGAACAAAAGTTCATAGCAAGATTTTTAATGCTCATCAAGCACTTCTTATCGAGGACTGTCTGTTTCTTTATGGCCGGTCTTCTTAGCTAAGACCATCATTTCAACTTGGGTTTGCATGTTGTTGCAGTGGAGCAACTATTTTTTCTTTTTCACTTGCCCGGGATGACCACCATAAATGTTTCTTAGAAACCATACGTAAGACATGTATGGTTGTATGGCTTCTTTGATACCATACATAAGACCATACAAAAATTTCAAGGTGATCTCAAATGACGTTTTTTGGACCGTGTAGTACAACAAATATATCGCCATTGGCCTTCAACAAAAAAAAACAATTTTTTTCTATGGTGCCTTGGATACCATATCCAAGACCATAGACTTTTATGGCCCATCCAAGATCATAAAACTTTTTTTGTGCAACATCTTTTTTTGACACAAAAATGATTTTAACAACGTCCTATGCGGATTTCAGACGATAAAAATGGAGATGTAAAAATTTCTTGTGAAAAAAATTTTATGGTGTCTTGGATACCATATCCAAGACCATAGACTTTTATGGCCCATCCAAGATCATAAAACTTTTTTTTGTGCAGCATCTTTTTTTGGCAAAATTTGATTTTAATAACCTCCTATGCGGGTTACAAACGATTAAAATGGAGATTTAAAAATTACTTGTGAAAATTTTTATGGTGTTTTCGATACCATATTCAAGACAATAGACTATTATGGCCCATCCAAGATCATTAAACTTATTTTGTACAACTTAAATTTTGTCTCAAAATTGCTTATCACCGCACCCTATGCGGGTTTCAGGCAAACAACTTAAAAGTTCAAGACAAACTCATGAATTATAATTTATTGTTTCTTGGATATCATCTCCAAGACCATATACTTTTACGGCTCATTCAATATCATAAAATTATCTTCCAAAAGCTTTTAACAAAATCAATGCCATTTTTCGGATATTGTGCCATTTCTGCGTCAATTTTGCTTTAATTTCTGTGATCAGCCATGCATTCAGTATTAGCTGAGCTCTTTTTAGACCTTGGTTAACCTTTTCAGCATGTTAATTTGATGAAAGTCAAAATTTTCCGTTTTTTTTGTTTTTGTAGTTGGAGTGTTTAAATTTCAATGATACGTCCTTTTCCCTATATAATTTGCTTTTTCTACATCTGTTTCTGTCCGTGAAGCCAGTTTTACTGATGGTTATTTTTAATTCAACAATTTTTCATTTCTGACAATTTCAACAAATTTCTGTGTGTGTGTTGTTTTTTTGTCGAGCTAATCAAAACATCATAGCCTCCATGGCGAGGTGGGAATTTGTTCCCGCCTACCCATGAAGACTTGCAGTGACAAAAAAATTATCGAGTGGACCTAAGCTACTCCCACAAACACGTTTGCATGGCTGTTCTACTCAGCTATACTTGATTTCTGCAGAACTGGGTCTCTGGTTCTAGGTCAAAAAAAGAGGTACACTTCAGTAATTTGCTGATATCTTCCAAAGTACCCTATAAATTTTTTGGGCGGAGAATCACTTTTCTGATGCTGTAATTTTCTTGTTTTTGCTGTTTAGGTGCTGTCCTAAGTCGTCGTGGTGAAAATTATTCACTGTTAAATTTTGAAAAAGTCACCAATAAAATGATTTTGGTGTTCTCCAAAAACGGGTACCCCAGAAAACCACAATGAACCTACATATTTTGGTTTCATGGATTCCCTTCTTATTAGGGAGGATCCCCAGTAATATTTTTAGTTTGATTTTGTGGAGTTGAGTTTGTCAATTTTTGCTCTGCATGCGCCGAACCTCGATTTTCGGCCATGTTCGGCTAATTCGGCGGTGACATAAAGTTGAATTTTTTTTGTCAAGATTCAACATTTTAGTGTTTTAGACTGCTCAATTAATGGGGAGTATCACTATATACTTAATGTACCATTTTTTCACACGTTTTGATGGTGCATTTTAGCGATACCTGAAACTTGGTAATCAAAATAGGTCATTTGACCAAATGAATGAATTTTTTTTCAATTGAACAAGTAATCGGGCGTGTTTTTTGTGTTTTCGGAACAGTATTTAGGTTTTTGAAGCTATTTGTATCAATTAATGGGGTTAACTCAACAATTTTTCATTTTTCACGATTTCATCAAATTTCTCTGGATGTTGTTTTATGTCAAAACACACAAAAAATCATAACCTTCATGGTGAGGTGGGAAATTTTTTCCCATCTCCCCATGAAGGTTTTCGGTGATCCAGAACGTCGAAGTGCACCAGAATCAAAACCACAAATACGCCGGCAACCCTGTTTCACGTTGTGTTACGTCAGTTCCGGAGATTTTGGGCTTTGCATTTAGCCCAAAAAATGGAGTACAATACAGTATTTTGTTATTACCAGCTAAAGTTGTTAATATCTGCCGGACCAAATTAAACGGGAGTAGTCGCGTTTCATTAACACTAAACCCTTCTTGCTCGCAGTGTTTAGTTGGTTTCTCAAATCGTCCTCATCAAAAAATTATTAATGTTTAAATTTGAAAAAAAAGTCGAATTTTCGGGCTATGTTGAGTGACCCAAATTTCGGTACAACAAAACACAAGCTTTACCCAACAAATCTTAGTGTTTTATAGTCCTCAGTTAAAGTAGAGTATCCCCATAAATATTTTGCATAGTAGTTTTGGGAGTTGAGATAGTCAAATTTGGCTCTGAATCTGTTGACCTCGCTTTTTTGGTCAATTAGCAATTTTGTTACGAGCTGATTGTTTCGGGATTAATATTTTCTTTAAATTTATTTTGATCTCTTACTTCAATCACAGCCTTCAAGGAAAAGAAAGCCAGGTAAATAAGAATAGTTGCAACAGATATGCAAGCAAAATCTGCTTTTGCGGAGGAAACAACTTGCTTTATCACATTGAGAAAGGAACTTAAGTTTGTACTTTTTCGAATTTCCCATTCAATTTTTGACCAAAACGAGTAATTTTTGGCATAATTTGTTTCTAATAGGACATTCCTTTCTGGAATGGCTAGTCACAGTCCTGAAGATAGTCTTCAGAACAGTTATTCAATGTTGAAAGCGGAAAAACAAAATTTTTTCTCAAATTTTATGGCTTAGTGGTGTTTTGGGCAATTGAACAAGTTTTTGGGCGTGCGTTTTGTGTTTTCTAGACACTATTTAGAATGCTGAAGCTAATTGTAGCAAACAATCGGATTAATTCAACATTTTTTTTTCACGGTTTCATCAAATTTCTGTGGATGCTTTTTTATGTCAAAACACACAAAACATCATAACCTTCATGGTGAGGTGGGAAATTTTTTCCCACCTCATGATGAAGGTTTGCCGTGACCTAGAACGTGGAAGTGGACCAGAATTACACCCACAAATACGCCGGGAACGCTGTTTCACGTTGTTTTACGTCGGTTCCGGAGATCTGGGGCTTCGATTTTAGCCCAAAAAATGGGGTTCAGAACAGTATTTTGTTAATATCTGCTAAAGTACTGGACCAAATTAAACGGGAGTGGTCGCATTTTGTTGGCAATGAACCCTTCTTGCTTGCAGTGTTTGCAGTGTTTCTCAAATCGTCCTAATCAAAAAGTTATTAATGTTTAAATTTGAAAAAAGTCGAATTTCCGGGCTATCTTGTGTGACCCAAATTTCGGTACAACAAAGCCCGCGATTTACCCAACAAATGTTAGTGTTTTAGAATCCTCAGTTAGTGGGGAGTATCCCCATATATATTTTCCATAGCGTTTTACGGAATTGTCATAGTCAAATTTGGCTCTGAAGTCAGGTCACCTCGCTTTTTGGGTCATTTGGCAGGGTACCTACTTTTTGCTATAACTTCTTCTAGAGTGCACCGATTGGGCTCATTTTTTAATATAATGCGTATCTCAAGCAGTGCAACAAACTTGGTTAAGCGGGTTTATTTTTGTTCCGCCGTTTTAGAGAAATTGGCCAGTAAACTTGCCCTTGGTTTTAGCCCCAGAAGCGGTTGACACCCTCCGGTTGACACCATTGACACCTTGAAGCTGTGAACTGTATTACAAAAATTAGTGTTTTGAACAGCCCGTTTAATGTAGGTTCCGAATATGTATACTTTATTTAGCGGTTTCTCAAGTTTAGATCTTCAATTTTGGCTCTGCAGCCGGAGTACTCTGCTTTTATGGTCATTTGGTACGGTACCTTTACTTTGCAATAACTCGTTGTAGAGTGAACCGATTTGGATGAAAATTTTTTTGTTAAACCCAGCTTGAGCTAAGCTTTGTTTTGATATAGGTGTCGTTTCGTTTCGATCAGCCGTTTTCGAGAAATTGGCCAGGACAGGTACCCAATTTTTTACCTGCTGAAGCAGGGTACCGGTACCTACAGAGCTCTGACACATCACCTATAATGCGATTTAAAGCTTGTTTATTGGCGCGTTAGATTCGCCTGATAATGTGAATTGTTGCCATATATATTTTACATGTCGTTTTATGTAGTTCAGAAGGTCAATTTTAGCTCTGAATGTGGTGTATCATCTCATCTAAGGTCATTTGGTACGGTACCTATTTTTTGCTATAACTCCTCGAAGAGTGCACCGATTGGGTTCATTTTTTAACATGATGCGTATCTCAAGCAATGCTTCAAACTGTACCAAGGGAGTTTTTGAGAAATTGGCCGGGAAACTTGACCCCAGATTGACCCCCGGAGGAGAGAAACACTACATATTGGTACTTGTTCTGTGCAGAAACGACTTAAAACTACTCGAACTGTGACTGATTGAATTGATATGGGTCTGTCTAAAGAACCCCTGAGTTTACTCTAAAGTCTGTATTAATATTATTATTATTAATATTATTATTATTATTATTCTAAGGTGAGGGCCTCGGGCCCCCATGAGGTGCACACCCCCCCTGCCCCGTTGAGACGCCGGTTAGTCGGTTTCCCCCCCGCTGGGATTTTCTGCACCTCATGTTGGGGACGTATCCCATGTGTATCTAGAGTGCAGGAGAAACAGAATTTTTGCTATAGCTTGCTTAGGAAAAAAGTTAATGTTTCATACGGAAATTTGCGAATTTCGTTGTTAGCGAATTTTAAATATAGTTGTTTTTGATTAGGTCAAGATGTTGTCCAAATTGAACCAAACTTGGTATGCAGTATCCCATGTGTATCTAGAGTCTAAAACGAAAAGAATTTTTGGTATAGCTTGCCTAGAAAAAAAGTTAGTTTTTCATACGGAAATTTGCGAATTTCGCGATTAGCGAATTTTAAAAATAGGTCTTTTTCATCGGGTCAAGGAGGTGTTCAAATCAAACCAAACTCGGTATGGAGTATCCCCTGTGTATCTAGAGTCTAAAACGAGAAGAATTTTTGGTATAGCTTGCCTAGAAAAAAAGTTAGTTTTTCCTACGGAAATTTGCGAATTTCGCGATTAGCGAATTTTTAAAATAGGTCTTTTTCATCGGGTCAAGGAGTTGTTCAAATCAAACCAAACTCGGTATGGAGTATCCCCTATGTACCTAGAGTCTAAAACAAAAAGAATTTTTGCTATAGCTTGCCTAGGAAAAAAGTTGGGTTTTCATACGGAAATATCGACTTATTCGCTTATTCTTCGCTTATTCAGTTTTCAAAAATATAGAAATTTCATCGGGTCAAGGAGTTGTCCAAATCGAACCAAACTCGGTATCGAGTATCCCATGGGTAACTAGATTGTAAAAAAAAGACTTTTTGGTATAGCTTGCCTAGGAAAAAAGTTAGTTTTTCATACGGAAATATCGACTTATTCGCTTATTTTTCGCTTATTCAGTTTTCAAAAATATAGAAATTTCATCGGGTCAAGGAGTTGTCCAAATCGAACCAAACTCGGTATCGAGTATCCCATGGGCAACTAGATTGTAAAACAAAAAGAATTTTTGCTATAGCTTGCCTAGGAAAAAAGTTGGGTTTTCATACGGAAATATCGACTTACTCGCTTATTTTTCGCTTATTCAGTTTTCAAAGATATAGAAATTTCATCGGGTCAAGGAGTTGTCCAAATCGAACCAAACTCGGTATCGAGTATCCCATGGGTAACTAGATTGTAAAACAAAAAGAAGTTTTGGTATAGCTTGCCTAGGAAAAAAGTTAGTTTTTCATACGGAAATATCGACTTATTCGCTTATTTTTCGCTTATTCAGTTTTCAAAAATATAGAAATTTCATCGGGTCAAGGAGTTGTCCAAATCGAACCAAACTCGGTATGGAGTATCCCCTGTGTATCTAGAGTCTAAAACAAAAAGAATTTTTGCTATAGCTTGCGTAGAAAAAAAGTTAGTTTTTCATTCGGAAATTTGCGAATTTCGCGAATAACGAATTTTGAAAATAGATCTTTTTCATCGGGTCAAGGAGTTGTTCAAAGTGAACCAAACTGATATATTAGACTACCAGTACTATTTAAGTTGTAATGTAAAAAGAATGGTCCGCCTAACGTTCCTAGAAAAAAAGTTAGTATTTCAATCGGAAATATCGACTTATTCGCTTATTCTATTTTCAAAAAATAGTGAAATTTTATCGGTCAAGGAGTTGTTCAAAGTGAACCAAATTGGTATCCCAGACTACCAGTATTATTCAGGTTGTAATGCAAAAAGAAAGGTCCGCCTAACGTTCCTAGAAAAAAAGTTAGTATTTCAATCGGAAATATCGACTTATTCGCTTATTCTATTTTCAAAAATAGTGAAATTTTATCGGTCAAGGAGTTGTTCAAAGTGAACCAAATTGGTATCCCAGACTACCAGTACTATTCAGGTTGTAATGCAAAAAGAGTGGTTGGCCTAATCTTCCTTAAAATAAAGTTGGTCGGATTCTTGGAAGTTTCGACTTTTTCGCTTTCCAAAAGTCTCAAATAGACCACTTTTTGCTTAATATCTCTGTACTTTGACTTTTATTTGACCATGTGACTCTCACGACCTATTGTTTATCACGAGTAGATGTGTTTAGATTGATAAAAAAGTAGCAGATTTAGTATTGCTGGGTCCAGTAAAGCAAAACATCTCTCTAAGTTTCAAAAAAGTTTTGTCTCAAAAGTCTTCTCTCAAAAGTCTTCTAAATTTTATGTGTTTGAATTATTTGTTGTTTTTTTCAGCTTAAGTTATGAGCTCTTCTTTCCTGTCAGCTTACAAAATTCCGAAGATGAATCAAGGAGATTGCAAGGAGGAATGCCAGCCTGTCAAAAAGGTTAAAAAAAATTAAATTGTATTAAAAAATTGAGAGGGGTGCCTCAATGCCAACGGGTAATAGTTCGGGAAACAACCAGATTTTCCCGTTGGCATTGGTTGAGGGCTTTTGGATTTTTTGACCATAATTCAAAAAGAATGATCCGCCTAACGTTCCTAGAAAAAAGTTAGTTTTTCAATCGGAAATATCGACTTATTCGCTTATTCAATTTTCAAAAATATAGAAACTTCATCGGGTCAAGGAGTTGTCCAAATCGAACCAAACCCGGTATCGAGTATTCCATGGGTAACTAGATTATAAAACAAAAAGAATTTTCGGTATAGCTTGCCTAGGAAAAAAGTTAGTTTTTCATACGGAAATTTGCGAATTTCGCGATTAGCGAATTTTAAAAATAGGTCTTTTTCATCGGGTCAAGGAGTTGTTCAAAGTGAACCAAAATGATATCCCAAACTACCAGTACTATTTAGGTTGTAATGCAAATAGAACGGTCCTCCTAACTTTCCTAGAAAAAAAGTTCGTATTTCAATCGGAAATATCGACTTATTCGCTTATTCAATTTTCAAAAATATAGAAATATCATCGGGTCAAGGAGTTGTCCAAATCGAACCAAACTCGGTATCGAGTATTCCATGGGTAACTAGATTATAAAACAGAAAGAATTTTTGGTATAGCTTGCCTAGGAAAAAAGTTAGCATTTCATACGGAAATTTGCTATTATTTCCGAATAATTTTGATTAAGTATATTTAAAAATAGGTCTCTTTCATCGGGTCAAGGAGTTGTCCAAATCGAACCAAACCCGGTATCGAGTATTCCATGGGTAACTAGATTATAAAACAAAAAGAATTTTCGGTATAGCTTGCCTAGGAAAAAAGTTAGTTTTTCATACGGAAATTTGCGAATTTCGCGATTAGCGAATTTTAAAAATAGGTCTTTTTCATCGGGTCAAGGAGTTGTTCAAAGTGAACCAAAATGATATCCCAAACTACCAGTACTATTTAGGTTGTAATGCAAAAAGAATGGTCCGTCTAACTTTCCTAGAAAAAAAGTTCGTATTTCAATCGGAAATCTCGACTTATTCGCTTATTCTATTTTCAAAAATATAGAAGTTTTATCGGTTCAAGGAGTTGTTCAAATCAAACCGAACTAGGTATGGAGAATCCCCTGTCTAATTGGAGCATAAAACAAAAGGTCTTTTTGCTAAAGCTTGTCTAGGAAAAAAGTTAGTTTTTCATACGGAAATTTGCGATTAATTCGAATAATTAATTTTGAAATATAGTATTTTTGATCGGGTCAAGGAGTTGTCCAAATCTAACCAAACTTGGTATAGAGTATTACCTTTGTTTGTAGAGTTTAAAACAAAAAGAATTTTTGCTGTAGCTGGCCTAGGAAAAATAGTTCGTATCTCAATCGGAAATATCGACTTATTCGCTTATTCCGTATTCTTTTTTCAAAAAAATAGTGAAATTTTATGGAGTCAAGGAGTTGTCCAAATCGAAAGAAACTCGGTATCGAGTATCCCATGGGTACCTAGAGTCTAAAACAAAAAGAATTTTTGGTATAGCTTGCCTAGAAAAAAAGTTAGTTTTTCATACGGAAATTTGCGAATTTCGCGATTAGCGAATTTTAAAAATAGGTCTTTTTCATCGGGTCAAGGAGTTGTTCAAAGTGAACCAAAATGATATCCCAAACTACCAGTACTATTTAGGTTGTAATGCAAATAGAACGGTCCTCCTAACTTTCCTAGAAAAAAAGTTCGTATTTCAATCGGAAATATCGACTTATTCGCTTATTCAATTTTCAAAAATATAGAAATTTCATCGGGTCAAGGAGTTGTCCAAATCGAACCAAACTCGGTATCGAGTATTCCATGGGTAACTAGATTATAAAACAGAAAGAATTTTTGGTATAGCTTGCCTAGGAAAAAAGTTAGTATTTCATACGGAAATTTGCTATTATTTCCGAATAATTTTGATTAAGTATATTTAAAAATAGGTCTCTTTCATCGGGTCAAGGAGTTGTCCAAATCGAACCAAACCCGGTATCGAGTATTCCATGGGTAACTAGATTATAAAACAAAAAGAATTTTCGGTATAGCTTGCCTAGGAAAAAAGTTAGTTTTTCATACGGAAATTTGCGAATTTCGCGATTAGCGAATTTTAAAAATAGGTCTTTTTCATCGGGTCAAGGAGTTGTTCAAAGTGAACCAAAATGATATCCCAAACTACCAGTACTATTTAGGTTGTAATGCAAATAGAACGGTCCTCCTAACTTTCCTAGAAAAAAAGTTCGTATTTCAATCGGAAATATCGACTTATTCGCTTATTCAATTTTCAAAAATATAGAAATTTCATCGGGTCAAGGAGTTGTCCAAATCGAACCAAACTCGGTATCGAGTATTCCATGGGTAACTAGATTATAAAACAGAAAGAATTTTTGGTATAGCTTGCCTAGGAAAAAAGTTAGTATTTCATACGGAAATTTGCTATTAATTCCGGATAATTTTGATTAAGTATATTTAAAAATAGGTCTCTTTCATCGGGTCAAGGAGTTGTCCAAATCGAACCAAACCCGGTATCGAGTATTCCATGGGTAACTAGATTATAAAACAAAAAGAATTTTCGGTATAGCTTGCCTAGGAAAAAAGTTAGTTTTTCTTACGGAAATTTGCGAATTTCGCGATTAGCGAATTTTAAAAATAGGTCTTTTTCATCGGGTCAAGGAGTTGTTCAAAGTGAACCAAAATGATATCCCAAACTACCAGCACTATTTAGGTTGTAATGCAAATAGAACGGTCCTCCTAACTTTCCTAGAAAAAAAGTTCGTATTTCAATCGGAAATATCGACTTATTCGCTTATTCAATTTTCAAAAATATAGAAATTTCATCGGGTCAAGGAGTTGTCCAAATCGAACCAAACTCGGTATCGAGTATTCCATGGGTAAGTAGATTATAAAACAGAAAGAATTTTTGGTATAGCTTGCCTAGGAAAAAAGTTAGTATTTCATACGGAAATTTGCTATTATTTCCGAATAATTTTGATTAAGTATATTTAAAAATAGGTCTCTTTCATCGGGTCAAGGAGTTGTCCAAATCGAACCAAACCCGGTATCGAGTATTCCATGGGTAACTAGATTATAAAACAAAAAGAATTTTCGGTATAGCTTGCCTAGGAAAAAAGTTAGTTTTTCATACGGAAATTTGCGAATTTTGCGATTAGCGAATTTTAAAAATAGGTCTTTTTCATCGGGTCAAGGAGTTGTTCAAAGTGAACCAAAATGATATCCCAAACTACCAGTACTATTTAGGTTGTAATGCAAAAAGAATGGTCCGTCTAACTTTCCTAGAAAAAAAGTTCGTATTTCAATCGGAAATCTCGACTTATTCGCTTATTCTATTTTCAAAAATATAGAAGTTTTATCGGTTCAAGGAGTTGTTCAAATCAAACCGAACTCGGTATGGAGAATCCCCTGTCTAATTGGAGCATAAAACAAAAGGACTTTTTGCTAAAGCTTGTCTAGGAAAAAAGTTAGTTTTTCATACGGAAATTTGCGATTAATTCGAATAATTAATTTTGAAATATAGTATTTTTGATCGGGTCAAGGAGTTGTCCAAATCTAACCAAACTTGGTATAGAGTATTACCTTTGTTTGTAGAGTTTAAAACAAAAAGAATTTTTGCTGTAGCTGGCCTAGGAAAAATAGTTCGTATCTCAATCGGAAATATCGACTTATTCGCTTATTCCGTATTCTTTTTTCAAAAAAATAGTGAAATTTTATGGAGTCAAGGAGTTGTCCAAATCGAAAGAAACTCGGTATCGAGTATCCCATGGGTACCTAGAGTCTAAAACAAAAAGAATTTTTGGTATAGCTTGCCTAGAAAAAAAGTTAGTTTTTCATACGGAAATTTGCGAATTTCGCGATTAGCGAATTTTAAAAATAGGTCTTTTTCATCGGGTCAAGGAGTTGTTCAAAGTGAACCAAATTGATATCCCAGACTACCAGTGACATTTAAGTTGTAATGCAAAAAGAATAGTCCGCCTAACATTCCTAGAAAAAAAGTTCGTATTTCAATCGGAAGTTTTGACTTATTCGCTTATTCTATTTTCAAAAATATAGAAATTTAATCGGGTCGAGGAGTTGTCCAAATCTAACCAAAGTTGGTATGGAGTATCCCCTGTGTACCTAGAGTCTAAAACAAAAAGAATTTTTGCTATCGCTTGCCTAGGAAAAAAGTTAGTTTTTCATACGGAAAGTTGCGATTATTTCGTTTAAATTGCAATTATTGAATTTTAAAAATAGGTCTATTTCGTCAGGTCGAGGAGTTGTCCAAATCGAACGAAATTCGGTATGGAGTATCCCAAGTGTATATAGAGTCTAGTACAAAAAGAATTTTCGATATAGCTTGCCTAGGAGAAAAGTTAGTTTCTCATACGGAAAGTTGCGATTATTTCGTTTAAATTGCAGTTATTGAATTTTAAAAATAGGTCTATTTCGTCAGGTCGAGGAGTTGGCCAAATCGAACGAAACTCGGTATGGAGTATCCCAAGTGTATATAGAATCTACAACGAAAAGAATGTTTGCTATAGCTTGCCTAGGAAAAAAGTTGGTTTTTCATACGGAAATTGGCGAATTTCGCAAATAACGAATTTTAAAAATAGGTCTTTTTCATCGGGTCAAGGATTTGTTCACAGTGAACCAAATTGATATCCCAGACTACCAGTACTATTTAGGTTGTAATGCAAAAAGAATGGTCCGCCTAACGTTCCTAGAAAAAAAGTTAGTTTCTCAATCGGAAATTTTGACTTATTCGCTTATTCTATTTTCAAAAATATAGAAATTTCATCGGGTCAAGGAGTTGTTCAAAGTGAATTAAATTGATATTCCAGACTACCAGTACTATTTAGGTTGTAATGTAAAAAGAATGGACCGCCTAACGTTCCTAGAAAAAAAGTTAGTTTCTCAATCGGAAATTTTGACTTATTCGCTTATTCTATTTTCAAAAACATAGAAATTTCATCGGGTCAAGGAGTTGTTCAAAGTGAACCAAATTGACATTCCAGACTACCAGTACTATTCAGGCTGTAATGTAAAAAGAATGGTCCGCCTAACGTTCCTAGAAAAAAAGTTAGTTTTCCAATCGGAAATTTGCGAATTTCGCTAATAACGAATTTAAAAAATAGGTCTTTTTCATCGGGTCAAGGAGTTGTTCAAAGTGAACCAAATTGATATCCCAGACTACCAGTACTATTTAGGTTGTAATGCGAAAAGAATCGTCCGCCTAAACTTTCTAGAAAAAAAGTTAGTTTCTCAATCGGAAATTTTGACTTATTCCTTATTCTATTTTCAAAAATATAGAAATTTCATCGGGTCAAGGATTTGTTCAAAGTGATCCAAATTGATATTCCAGACTACCAGTAATATTTAGGTCGTAATGTAAAAAGAATGGTCCGCCTAACGTTCCTAGAAAAAAAATTAGTTTTTCAATCGGAAATTTGCGAATTTCGCGAATAACGAATTTAAAAAATATGTCTTTTTCATCGGGTCAAGGAGTTGTTCAAAGTGAACCAAATTGATATCCCAGACTACCAGTACTATTTAGGTTGTAATGTAAAAAGAATGGACCGCCTAACGTTCCTAGAAAAAAAGTTAGTTTCTCAATCGGAAATTTTGACTTATTCGCTTATTCTATTTTCAAAAACATAGAAATTTCATCGGGTCAAGGAGTTGTTCAAAGTGAACCAAATTGACATTCCAGACTACCAGTACTATTCAGGCTGTAATGTAAAAAGAATGGTCCGCCTAACGTTCCTAGAAAAAAAGTTAGTTTTCCAATCGGAAATTTGCGAATTTCGCTAATAACGAATTTAAAAAATAGGTCTTTTTCATCGGGTCAAGGAGTTGTTCAAAGTGAACCAAATTGATATCCCAGACTACCAGTACTATTTAGGTTGTAATGCGAAAAGAATCGTCCGCCTAAACTTTCTAGAAAAAAAGTTAGTTTCTCAATCGGAAATTTTGACTTATTCGCTTATTCTATTTTCAAAAATATAGAAATTTCATCGGGTCAAGGATTTGTTCAAAGTGATCCAAATTGATATTCCAGACTACCAGTAATATTTAGGTCGTAATGTAAAAAGAATGGTCCGCCTAACGTTCCTAGAAAAAAAATTAGTTTTTCAATCGGAAATTTGCGAATTTCGCGAATAACGAATTTAAAAAATATGTCTTTTTCATCGGGTCAAGGAGTTGTTCAAAGTGAACCAAATTGATATCCCAGACTACCAGTACTATTTAGGTTGTAATGCAAAAAGAATGGTCCGCCTAACGTTCCTAGAAAAAAAGTTAGTTTTTCAATAGGAAATTCGCTATTATTTCAAGTAAGTAATTTTGAATATTTTTTAAAAATAGGTCTTTTTGATTAGGTCATAGAGTGGTCGAAAGTGAACCAAACTCGGTATGCAGTTTTCCCTGTGTAGGTAGAGTGTAGGAGATAAAGAATTTTTGCTATAGCTTGCGTAGAAAAAAAGTTAGTTTTTCATTCGGAAATTTGCGAATTTCGCGATTAACGAATTTTAAAAATAGGTCTTTTTCATCGGGTCAAGGAGTTGTTCAAAGTGAACCAAACTGATATCCCAGACTACCGGTACTATTTAGGTTGTAATGCGAAAAGAATGGTCCGCCTAACATTCCTAGAAAAAAACTTCGTATCTCAATCGGAAGTATCGACTTATTCGCTTATTCTATTTTCAAAAAATAGTGAATTTTTATCGGGTCAGAGTTGTTCAAAGTTGATATTTGATGACGCATATAAAGTAAGCCAAATTAATGTACCTGACTAGCACTTATATGTAACTTGTTTAAAGGAGCGTGCTCAGATGGGTAAAGAAAACAAAAAGCCCTCGATGAAGAAAGAAAAACGAAAAAACTCATTCAGGAATCCAATTTCTTTTCGTTTCTCAGGATTCAAACCCACTGAGAACGGTTCTTTTGGCCCAGCAAAAGAAGAATTGAAAGCTGCCTACCCTCTGATTCAAAATGTTTCCTTTCTGGGGCTGAGAAAAGACTCAAAAAAGCTACACGTTTGGGTCAATTTTTCGAATCCCAAGGATTGCTCAACGACTTCTTCTCTGATGCAGAAAAACCCAATACAGGGGATCAAACCCGAAAAAATGGGAGAAATGCGTGAAGCAGAGTTTGCGGCAAGTCTTTCAAATCCACCCTTTAAGCCTCTCCCGAGGAAGCAACCAGAGTTGCAGGATTTTTCAAAAAATGTGCAGGATTTTGATTACAAATGTTTTTAACATTTTCTGAAAAAAAATTGTTCGTATCCAACAGGTTTTTTTACTGTTTATCTCTTCCTATGATTACCCTCTGTTCAGTAAATTTTAGGTTTGTAATGAAAAAGTAGTTTTCCGCCTAACGTTTATAGGAAAAAAAAGATCGTATTTCAATCGGAAATTTTGACTTATTCGCTTATTCTATTTTCAAAAATATAGAAATTTCATCGGGTCAAGGAGTTGTTCAAAGTGAGCCAAATTGATATCCCAGACTACCAGTACTATATAGGTTGTAATGCGGAAAGAATGGTCCGCCTAACGTTCCTAGAAAAAAAGTTAGTTTCTCAATCGGAAATTTTGACTTATTCGCTTATTCTATTTTCAAAAATAGAAATTTCATCGGGTCAAGGAGTTGTTCAAAGTGAACCAAATTGATATCCCAGACTACCAGTACTATATAGGTTGTAATGCGGAAAGAATGGTCCGCCTAACATTCCTAGAAAAGAACTTCGTATCTCAATCGGAAATATCGACTTATTCGCTTATTCTATTTTCAAAACTATAGAAATTTTTTCGGGTCAAGGAGTTGTTCAAATCGAACCAAACTGTGTATCGAGTATCCCATGGGTACCTAGAGTCTAAAACAAAAAAAAATTTTGTTGTAGCTTGCCTAGAAAAAAAGTTAGTTTTCATACGGAAATTTGCGAATTTCGGTTTTAGCGAATTTTAAAAATAGGTCTTTTTCATCGGGTCAAGGAGTTGTCCAAATCGAACCAAACTCGGTATCGAGTATCCCATAGGTAACTAGATTGTAAAACAACAAGAATTTTTGGTATAGTTTGCCTAGGAAAAAAGTTAGTTTTTCATTCGGAAATTTGCTATTATTTCAAATAAATAATTTTAAAAATAGGTCTTTTTCATCGGGTCAAGGAGTTGTCCAAATCTAACCAAACTCGGCATCGAGTATCCCATGGGTAACTAGATTGTAAAACAAAAAGATATTTTGGTATAGCTTGCCTAGGAAAAAAGTTAGTTTTTCATTCGGAAATTTGATATTATTTCAAATAAATAATTTTAAAAATAAGTCTTTTTCATCGGGTCAAGGAGTTGTCCAAATCGAACCAAACTCGGTATCGAGTATCCCATGGGTAACTAGATTGTAAAACAAAAAGAATTTTTGGTATAGCTTGACTAGGAAAAAAGTTAGTTTTTCATACCGAAATTTGCTATTATTTCAAATGAATAATTTTAAAAATAGGTCTTTTTCATCGGGTCATGGAGTTGTCCAAATCGAACCAAACTCGGTATCGAGTATCCCATGGGTAACTAGATTGTAAAACAAAAAGAATTTTTGGTATAGCTTGCCTAGGAAGAAAGTTAGTTTTTCATACGGAAATTTGCTATTATTTCCGAATAATATTGATTAAGTTTATTTAAAAATAGGTCTCTTTCATCAGGTCAAGGAGTTGTCCAAATCGAACCAAACTCGGTATCGAGTATCCCATGGGTAACTAGATTGTAAAACAAAAAGAATTTTTGGTATAGCTTGACTAGGAAAAAAGTTAGTTTTTCATACCGAAATTTGCTATTATTTCAAATGAATAATTTTAAAAATAGGTCTTTTTCATCGGGTCATGGAGTTGTCCAAATCGAACCAAACTCGGTATCGAGTATCCCATGGGTAACTAGATTGTAAAACAAAAAGAATTTTTGGTATAGCTTGCCTAGGAAAAAAGTTAGTATTTCATACGGAAATTTGCTATTATTTCCGAATAATTTTGATTAAGTATATTTAAAAATAGGCCTCTTTCATCAGGTCAAGGAGTTGTCCAAGTCGAACCAAACTCGGTATCAAGTATCCCATGGGTAACTAGATTGTAAAACAAAAAGAATTTTTGGTATAGCTTGCCTAGGAAAAAAGTTCGTATCTCAATCGGAAATATCGACTTATTCGCTTATTCTATTTTCAAAACTATAGAAATTTTATCGGGTCAAGGAGGTGGTCAAATCAAACCAAACTCGGCATCGAGTATCCCATGGGTACCTAGAGTCTAAAACAAAAAGAATTATTGGTATAGCTTGCCTAGGAAAAAAGGTAGTTTTTCATACGGAAATTTGCTATTATTTCAAATAAATAATTTTAAAAATAGGTCTTTTTCATCGGGTCAAGGAGTTGTTCAAAGTGAACCAAATTGATATCCCAGACTACCAGTATTATTTAAGTTTTAATGCAAAAAGAACGGTCCGGCTAACGTTCCTAGAAAAAAAGTTAGTATTTCAATCGGAAATCTCGACTTATTCGCTTATTCCGTATTCATTCAAAAAAATAGTGAAATTTTATGGGGTCAAGGAGTTGTTCAAAGTGAGCCAAATTGATATACCAGACTACCAGTGACATTTAAGTTGTAATGCAAAAAGAATAGTCCGCCTAACTTTCCCAGAAAAAAAGTTCGTATCTCAATCGAAAATATCGACTTATTCGCTTATTCCGTATTCTTTTTTCAGAAAATAGTGAAATTTTATGGGGTCGATGAGTTGTTCAAAGTAAACCAAATTGAGATCCCAGACTACCAGTGACATTTAAGTTGTAATGCAAAAAGAATTGTCCGCCTAACATTCCTAGAAAAAAACTTCAATCGGAAATATCGACTTATTCGCTTGTTCTGTTTTCAAAACTATAGAAATTTTATCGGATCAAGGAGTTGATCAAATTGAACCAAATTGATATCCCAGACTACCAGTACTATTCAGGTTGTAATGCAAAAAAAATGGTCGGCCTAATATTCCTCAAAAAAAAAATTGGTGGGATTCTTGGAAGTTTCGACATTTTCGCTTTCCAAAAGTCTTAAATGGACCAGTCTTTGCTTAAATTCTCTACTTTGACTTTTATTTGACCATATGACCTTCACGACCTATTGGTTATCACGACTAGATGTGTTTAGATTGATAAAAAGTAGCAGATTTAGTATTGTTGGGTCCATTAAAGCAAACCATCTCTCTAAGTTCCAAAAAAGTTTTCTCTCAAAAGTCTTCAAAATCTCGGTCCTAAAGATTTCACTAATGAAATTTTATTGGAACATGGAGTGGTTTAAAGTTAAACAAACTGATGTCCCAGGTTTCCATTAGTTTTTAAATTGTAATTAGGAAAGCAAGATCCGCCTAACGTTCCTAGAAAAAAAGATTGACATGCGAAGTTATCGACTTTCGTTTATTTTTTTTCAAAAATAATGAAATTTTATTGGATCATACACATGTTTAAAGTGGACCAAATTGACATCCCAGACTACCAGTAGTATTTAAATGATATTTCAAAAAGAACGATCTGCCTAACTTTCCTAGAAAAAAAGTTGGTCTGACATGCGAAATTATCGACTTCTTCGCTTGTTATTTTTTTCAAAAATAGTGAAGTTCTATCGTATTGTAGACTTGCTCAAATATCGGATCATAGAGTTGAACCGATATGATGAATTGACATACCAGGCTGACAGTATTCTGTAGCTTTTAATACAAAAAGAATGGTCTTCCTAACGTTGCTAAAAAAGTTTGTTTTTCAACTAGAGAGAACTGGACAAATTTTTCTGTTACTGAGCACTTTTTTATTATTCAGTTTTCCTTTTTTGTGAAGATAGCAGTCGCGGTGTTTTGTAAGCTGACTTGCGCGGCTGAAAAACTGCATTTGCTATCCTATCAGAAAAAGAAAGTCTGAAGTAAAAAAAAATTGTATTTTTAGAGAAGTTGTCCTTTCCAAAATTTTTAGCTCATTTTTAAATTTTTCTCGACATGCTAGACTGTTTTATGTTAATTTTTGACAATTTCTTGACGTGACTCACATTTATGATGTTCATTGAATTGAATGCTTCGCAAAGAAATGTGATATAATGATTTTATTTGTGTTTGCAACTTAGATGACTTATGTCTACTTTTTGCTTCTTAAATAGAGCTTTTTTTTGCTTCAAGTCACTCTAAATTGACATCGTTTTGACCTTATGACCTTCACGACCTATTAATTATCATGAGTAGATGTCATAAGATTGATGAAATTAACATGTTTGTTGTAATTGGGTCTAGTAAAGCAAAACCTTTTTCTAAATATCAAAAAAACCTCTCAAAAGTCAACATTTTTCCGAATTTTTGAAGCTTTAAAGAATCGTGTTTTTTTTCGGTTTTGTTTGAAGTTCCCTGGGATAAACTAGTAGTACTAGTATTATGTGGATTTTACAGCAGATCATTGCCCCGCCAGACGTTTCTACAAACAAAGGAGATATGTCACTTGGAAATATCGACCTTTTCGTTTAGTCTTTTTTCGAAAATAGTGAAGTTCTATGGGATCATAAACCCGTTTATATATCGGACCTTAAATTTGAACCAATAGTATTGCTCAACTAACAGTATTGTGTAGTTTGTAACACAAAAAGTATGGTCTTCCTAACGTTACTAAAAAGGTTTGTTTTTCAACTAGAGAGAACTGGACAAATTTTTCTGTTACTGGGCACTTTTTTATTATTCAGTTTTCCTTTTTTTGTGAAGATAGCAGTCGCGGTGTTTCGTAAGCTGACTTGCGCGGCTGAAAAACTGCATTTGCTATCCTATCAGGAAAAGAAAGGCTGAAGTAAAAAAAAAGTATTTTTTAGAGAAATTGTCCTTTCCAAAATTTTTAGCTCATTTTTAAATTTTTCTCGACACGCTAGACTGTTTTATGTTAATTTTTGACAATTTCTTGACGTAACTCACATTTATGATGTTCATTGAATTGAATGCTTCGCAAAGAAATGTGATATGATGATTTTATTTGTGTTTGCAACTTAGAAGACTTAGGTCTACTTTTTTCTTCTTAAATAGAGCTTTTTTTTGCTTCAAGTCACTCTAAATTGACATCGTTTTGACCTTATGACCTTCACGACCTATTAATTATCATGAGTAGATGTCTTAAGATTGATAAAATTAACATGTTTGTTGTAATTGGGTCTAGTGAAGCAAAACCTTTTTCTAAATATCAAAAAAAGCTCTCAAAAGTCAACATTTTTTCGAATTTTTGAAGATTTAAAGAATCGTGTTTTTTTTCGGTTTTGTTTGAAGTTCCCTGGGATAAACTAGTAGTACTAGTATTATGTGGATTTTACAGCAGATCATTGCCCCGCCAGACGTTTCTACAAACAAAGGAGATATGTCACTTGGAAATATCGAACTTTTCGTTTAGTCTTTTTTTCGAAAATAGTGAAGTTCTATGGGATCATAAACCCGTTTATATATCGAACCTTAAAGTTGAACCAATAGTATTGCTCAACTAACAGTATTGTGTAGTTTGTAACACAAGAAGTATGGTCTTCCTAACGTTACTAAAAAAGTTTGTTTTTCAACTAGAAAGAACTGGACAAATTTTTCTGTTACTGAGCTCTTTTTTATTATTCAGTTTTCCTTTTTTTGTGAAGATAGCAGTCGCGGTGTTTCGTAAGCTGACTTGCGCGGCTGAAAAACTGCATTTGCTATCCTATCAGAAAAAGAAAGGCTGAAAATAAAAAAAAATGTATTTTTTAAAGAAATTGTCCTTTCCAAACTTTTTAGCTCATTTTTAATTTTTTCTCAAAATGCTAGACTGTTTTATGTTGATTTTTGACAATTTCTTGACGTGTCTCACAATTATGATGTTCATTGAACTGAATGCTTTGCATAGAAAAGTGATTCGATTATTTTATGTTAGCAACTTAAGACTTTGGTCTACTTTTTGCTTCTTTAAAAGAGGCTTTTTGCTTAAAATCTCTCCGATTAGACCAGATGACCTTCACAACCTATTGTGTAGATCATGAATAGATGTCTTAAGATTGATAAAAGTAACATTTTTGTTGTAATTGGGCCTAGTAAAGCAAAACTTCTTAATGTCAAAAAGTCTTCTCTCAAAAATCAACAGCTTTCCGAACTTTTAAAGATTTAAAGTATTTTGTTTTTTTTCCGGTTTTGATTGCAGTTCCCAAATTTGAACCAGTAGTACTACAAGTATGTAAATTTTGCTGCAAGTCCTTGGTCCGTCTGATGTTCCTACAAACAGAAAAGATATATCATTTGGAAATATCGACTTTTTTGCTTAGTCTTTTTTTTCAAAAACAGTGAAGTTCTATCCGATCATTATTATGTAGTTTGTAATACAAAAAGAATGATCTGCTTAACGTTTCTACAAAAAGTTCATATTTCAACTAAAAAGATCAAGACCAATTTGTCTGTTACTCAGACCTTTATTGTAAATCAGTTTTCTTTTTTTTCAAAAGATAGTGATCGCGGTGTTTCGTGAGCTAACTTACGCGGCTGAAAAACTGCATGTGCTATCTTATCAGAAAAACTAAAAATAAAAAAGTTATATTTTCGAAAGGAATTGTTATTTTTTTAATTTTTGAGCCACTTATTAAATTTTCTTGACATGTTGGATTGGTTTATATTAGTGTTTGGTCAATAAAAGTGGTGTCCTATCAATCTCCTTTAGCCTACGAAAACAATCACAGTTTTGTTTCCAGAGTGTTATGGAAAAAGAAAATCAAGATGATTGTAGGCGTAAAAGAGGCCGCAGAAGTCGAGAAAGTGTCGTGAAGAGAAAGAAAAAATATCAAGATAAGCAAATTGGTTTTTTAAAGAAGCGGCAGAACCTTTGTGAAGAGGAGCTGAAGGAAGCAAAAGAGACTATTTCAAGGCTCAATGTGCAAATCTCTCGTTTCAAAGTCAGATCTGGCTTGCAATCAAGAGTAAGTTTATTAACTGTAATTGTTCTGGCCGTTCCCTTTGTCGGAATTATTTTGAACATCAGATATGTAGAAAAACTTTTCGTTTTAATATTGGTAAAGTTTTCTTTCGTTTGGAAATAATCTGAGTTTTTCTCTTAAAGTTAGAATAAATGTATAAATTGTTTTTCAGAGTGTACTAAACAATGGCAGACCTCAAAGGTTTTGCGTTAAAATGCAATCCGAGAAAAATGAAAACCACGATGGTCGGGTTCAGAGGAGAAACGTTATTAAGCGACTTGCAGCTGTGTCACAATTTCGTGTCAGCAACTTTAAAGTACGACACGAACGCTGCCTGGGTTCTGGCTCTTTTGGACAAGTGTACGCTGGGTCTTTTGGTTTCAAACAAAAAATTCAATGTGTTGTAAAGATAGCTAAAAAAGGAGCAGAAGAAGATTTGATTCTCGAAGGCCGAATTCTTAGAAAAATTTTTGATGAGCCTGTGGACTCTAACCAAATGTTCTTCCCCTTTCTCTATGGTTATCACAACGATGAAAAAGGTCTCGTATTGGAGCGGTTTTTTGGATATTCTGTGAAACAGCACGCTCTCGGAAGTATACAAAATGATTGGATAAAACGAATAACTGAAATATCGAAAGCACTTATGTTCCTCCATTCTAGACAAATACTGCATCTTGACGTTCACGCAAGCAACGTTCTGGCCTCACCCGATACTAAAAAGCTTATTGACTTCGGTAAAGCAACGTTAGAAGATTTTCCTGTCACTTACAACCTTGATGCTGTGGAACGAGAATTGTATAATAGAAGATATCAGCAAGTTGAGTTTGAGCTGAGAAATGAAAAGCTCTGTAAATCTAAAAGGTGCTCCGATGTTTACAGTTTGGGTGCTCTCATTCTATATATTGTTGAAAAATGCCCTATTTCAGTGGACATAAAATGCAGTCTTGAAGTAATAGGTAAAAATTGCTGTGCACCTCGTGCAATTAGAAATTCTTTGGACCTCATTATTATTGAGCTAAATGAACTGTCGCCTTAAGATGAACTGCAATGAAAAATTCCCGTTGTTGAGAAAATCTGATCTTTAAGTTTTGGTTACATCATGTAAACTTTACAGAGCGCAATTTTATGGTTTCGAAGATACAATTTGAGAGAAAATAAAGTTTTTGTTGGTTGCCTTGTATTTGAAGATTTTCGTTGGTTATCTTGTATTTGAAGACTAACAAAAGACTCACATTATCTGAGATAGCGTTGGTTAAATGGCTTCTTATTTAGCATTGCCACTTTACCTGTTTACCATTTAGCAATTTTTCAATCGAATTGGTAATGCTCAATTATCCTAGCTTCTAAATCGTATTTTTTAATAATCACAATACTTTTGTTTTCAGAAATGAGTGAGCCAAGACGAACAGAGCGTTCAAATAAAGGTTTTAACTCTCAGCTACACTCCGATTTATATGAAAACGAGAAACTTGAGAAAAGTGCTAAGGGGAAAATATGGCTTTTCTATTACAAAGGGGACACGAATTCTTTCCCAATTGAATACAACAGCTGTAGGTGGCCGGACGGAACAACTCTAGCACAGAAATTAGAGCTTCGTATTGGTGACAAGATGGACATTCGTTACAAGAATGTACCCATAAGAGCTTCTCTGAGTGGCATAGTGTTAAAAGCTGACGTGGTTAGAGCAGAAGCTGCAATTGCAAAAAAAGTTGCAGATGCTGATAGATCTTTGACAGATGTGAGCTACCATGGGTTAGTTAAAAATCGTAGTAACTATTTTTTTGCTTATTGATATTAAGAATATCTGCACAATCCATTAGAGATTTGTACGAAGCTTTAGAAAATTCTTTATGTCGTGTCAAAGCAAAGATTGCTTTTTTTGTTCAGTGATGCGGATCAAAGTGAGGTTGCGTCATTGGAGCGTTGCGAAGCGCCAGTCCTCCCTAAGACAAAGAGAAGAAGAACCGCTCTTGTGATTCAAGGAAATCAGCTCCTCCAAACAAAAAGCTGCGTTTCGATGATTCTGTTGATGATAAAGATATCAGGGCTCAAGATCCTGTTGTTACACTAGGTGCAACTTCAACTCCGGTAGAGGTAGTTTTTTTATCATCTAAGCAAGATAACCAAAAATATTTTTTGCAAAAAATTCGCAAACAATTTTTTAAATCGTTAGAATAAATTTGATTGTGTTAACGGTTCAGTATATTATCTGTTTTCCAATGTTTTTTAGAATACGAAACCAATATTGGAAGGAGCTATGAAAGCCCTTGTTGATGCCTTCCAGACAAAATTCAAAGAGGCTGTGAAGGTGCAGGAGGATCACACACGAAAAATGGCAAAGGAAAATCAGCTGTTGCGCACCAAGTTAACAACCTTAATTAAGAAAGCGCGTCCTTCTATTGCTTCGTCGGAATCGAACCCAATACCAAGCCGTGTCGAGGGAGATAGTATTTGGGTTGGAGATCTGGACCTCATGACACTAGTTCCAGATAGCGGACCTTCTTCTTTTGGGCGAACTGTAGCAGCAGCTGCTTTCGGAGAAGGTGATAAATGCAAACTAATCAACGAGAGGATTGGTCCTAAATTGTCAAAAAAAGGCGCAAGAACTCCGTGCGATGCTGATCTCGAACAGAATTTCAGAGATTGCATTGCTCGAAACTTCTCGAATGACATTCAAGCTGCAACCGAGAAGGCGATTTCGGGAGCAAACCAGTATGGACTAGAAATGAGGCAGCGTTTTCCTACAAAAATTTTGAAGCATGATGCCAAAAATATACCACCTACAGTCAATGATTTGAACAACTAAGTCTACTTATGGCTTGTGGAGTCTAAAAGAGGGCAAGGCAATTCGCTCTTAAGGGTTGCGAGATTTTTTGTACTCAGATTATTTCTATACTTTGATAATCTTGGCTGTCATCAGAACTGCTGATATTGTTTCCTGGCAGTCATCAATTGTGCTGTTGTGAACACATTGAGGAGTTCTCAATTTGCGAAACAAAATGAAAAACTAGTGCTCTCTCTCACTCTCTTATTATACACAAACAAGTTGTCTTCTGCTTTTCACATAGTCGCTTTTTATGCTACCGATGTATTCAATTCTCTTGACCGCCCTACAGCTGCATTTATTGCTCCTATTTATAAAATTTCTCCTCTCAACTTTTATTATGTTCGTTTTTCGTTGCTTAGTTCAGCTTCAACTCCAGCAGACTTAAAGGTTTTCATACCTAATCAGGATTACCAAACATTTTTGTGCCCGGTTTCTTACTACTTTATTTTGATAACTTTGGCCTTTATAAAATGTGCTGATATTGTTAATTCGCAGTCATAAATTGTGCTGATGTAAACATATTGAACATTTCTCAATTTGAAAAACAAAATGAGAAAACTAGTGCTATACGTTTTTATACACAAACAAGTTCTGTTCTGATTCTCTCACTATATTTGCTTTTCGTACTGCAAGTTCAGGTCTCTTGAACATTTCTTAGGGCTGCATTTTTTGCTGTTTCTTAATAGTTCTCAACTTTCACAATGTTTGCTCTCTATCGTTTTATAATTGAAACGTTTCCTAATAATTGATCTTCGTTGCTTCTTTTGACCTAACTGTTGGGAAATATTCGACAGTGAAGAGGAACATTCAATCTTAAGGTTTCCTTGTCAAATTTTTTGGAAAAATTGCCTAATCACACCTCGCTTTTAATTCTGGAACCTAATTACTAGTCAACGAAAATTTTTCCTATTGTGAAACATTATCTAGAATTTGTCCTGTCAAATGTTTCAACTTTTCAGACCAATGTCCGAGTCCGACAGGAGCGAAGTATTCTCTTCAGAAGACGAAGCTGAAAAAGTGTTCTTTGCAAAATTGCCAGATTCAAAGAGGGTCAAAAGAGCTCGTTTCGAATCCGAGGACGAAGAAAATGAAGCAAACAAGTTATCAAAAAACTCAACTTTGAAAAAGAAGAGAGCTTACGTTGAATCTGAAAACGAGGAAGAGTTAATTGAGGCGAGTTTAATCGAAGAAGCTACTGACGCCAGCAATGTAGTAACTCCAAGTGGTGTAAACGTTGCAAGCTCTGCAGTGCCTTCTGGTGTTGGATCTTTGATACACCCAGTAGTCGATTTGTTTATATCTTCAGTTGACACAGTATTGGAAGAGCATAAAAACAACCTTAAGCAGCTTCGCATTAAAGAAAAAGCATCGAATCGCGAGTTTATAGATTCTCTCCACCACTACATTTTCGGTGAAGGTGCAGCTGCCAGTAACGATCGATCCGCGTCTCCAGTAATAGTAAATGGTTTCAATTTAATGGAGCTGCAATCGGGACCAGAGCCATCGAAATTCGGACGCAAGTTAGGCAAAAAGATGTTCGGAGAAAACTCTGACTGCCTGCTTACTACTCACATGATAGGACATCAACGGTCATTCTCCGAAATGCGGGAAAAAGTTGACGAGCACCTGGAGGAAGCTTTCGAAAGTTAGGCTTAGGAAATTTTTCATTATATTCATAAAGCAAAATTAAGTAAATTTGTTTTCCTGCTAAATCTGAATGCCTAGATTTAAAAAGTTTGAAACAAGTTTTACTGGAGCGTCTTCATTTAAAATGACTCTTATTCTATCTAAAATTCTGTGTGATGTATAATCCCGGCTTTGATTTATTGTTTTTGTTTCAGAGGTTGTCAAAGCGAAATATCCAAGACAATCGGAAATTGCCTTCCGTGAGGCCAGAAATGCCGCAAACCAAATGGGCTTAGATCTTAGAAGAAAATGAGATCGCCACTCTCACTGGCAAGATCTCAACCCTTTTCTCTCCAACTCAGCTGCGATTTTAATAGGCAGTTTTTGATTTGTAATTTTCTGCTGTCAAAGGTGATTTTTTGTGTTTTTAATGTAAACGATAGTTTCTCTAATGAAACAATAACTCTGCCGTCTTCTGTTTGATGTTCATTTGTACACATTCTTTATGTGAGTTTTAAGTCGAGCTGTTATAATGAACTCGTTTTATAAAAAGCAGTTTTGTACAACTAAAACAAAATTGTTTTTGCATATGAATCGACAGGTATAAAGGAGTTCACCATTGAATTTTTTCAGATGAAATGAAATACAAGAATAAAAGCTTAATTTTGGCTCAGTGCGATGCTCATGTTACATCTTTTCTGGTTCAGCGAGACGATTTACCTGTGCAGTCTATGGTTGATAAAATAAGTGAGTCAGAATACTCAGAAAAACTTACCAATAATGCACTTTACAAAAAATTTGATTCTTTGCTGCGACAAAGCTACCTTGAGGCGAAAGAAAACAAGTTCGGGTTTAGACCGGATAGTTTTGGTGGCTATGGTTTGCATTATGTTGGTGAAACTGTACTTAAAGCTTTTCAGTCAAACACTTTAATCTCAAATCTTTGGGCAGCCTTAGAAAAGATTGATACGGAAGATGAAGACAAAATTAAGCCAATCTCAGTTTTTAAGCCGACGGATTTTTGCAATTTGTCGCGAATAATGGTCGGCTCCGTCAGGTTCGTGAATCATTCCTGCTTTCCCAATTGCGAGTACGAAGTAAAGGATTGGAAAAACCGTAAATGCGTAAAACTGAAAATAATCCGGGATATCGATCCGGAGAGTGAATTAACGGTTTTTTTTACGGCGAGTCATATTTTGGAGAGCAGAATAGTGATTGCTTGTGCCCTCATGTTGACAAACACAATAACACTACTACTACTCTTCCTGCAGTTCAACTTTATCTAAAACCCCAGCAAAAAACAGTTGAAGCCAATTTAAGGTCTCGATTTATCAGAAAAAGGAGAAGAAATTTTGTTGGCTTTGATTGCAAGCGAATGCGAGCTAGAACAGAATTAAGGGCGTTCGATTCCGACAGTTCGGATGCAGAGAACTCTTCAGACTTTTCAGTAGAGACCACACAATCTGTTGAACTTTTTTCCGATGCAGATAACAGGCAATTAGCAGCGATTTCTTCACCGCAAGTTGTTCACCCACCCCTGCCTTTCATTGACGATGTGTCGACCATAAACGCTGATATGGACGACGCAAGTGTTTCGTCTGCCGACGGTTCTTCTTCAAACAAACTCGAGCCTGCTTCAGATGCCAACTTCAGGCTTTGCGTCAATGCTATCACAGCAAAGCACGGCACATCTGATGCGAAAGCGAGGGACTGGGTCAAATTGGTAAAAATTGTGAGTTTTCGCGATGATCTTCCCAGCTTCAAGACCATAAAAAAACAATTTCATATAAATAAACTTGCCCTTTCGGCAGTCGTGAAAAAGAATGGCGATGGCGAATTTATCAAGTTGAATTTTGTTGAAGAGCTACAAACTTTATTGAAAGATAACATTAATCTCTTTTATTCGTACGATTCGAACCACGAGAAGCACAGTGATTTGCAGCTACCTTCAGCTTTTAACTTTGCCACAAAAACTATCGATGTGTTCCTCATTATGAACTCAGATGGTGTGCGGCTCGTGAAGTCGTCGAGTAAATCGTTGTGGCCTGTATGGTTTGCGATAGCTCTTTTCCCACCCGTGAAAAGGTCTCTCTTCGAAAATATTGTTCTAGCTGCATTGTGGTTTGGTAACAACAAGCCTTCATGGGACGAGATGTTTCACGTAAGTTTTTCTCTAATACATATATATAAAAACGAAAAGTATATCTGACATTTTTTTCAGGTCATAAAGAACGATCTGCAAACTGATTTTTCCGTAAAGTTTCAAAGCCATGTCTTCATTGTGAGATATCGGGTTGTACTTCTGGTGTCAGATATGCCAGCAACCGCATCTATGCTGAATATGCATCATCATCTCGCCACCTATGGTTGCACGCTATGCCTGGTAGAGACCAAAAGACAAGACCGAATCCGATATTATCCATTAAAAACGATTCAAAATGAGAACCGCTGAGATACACAATTGAATGATAACATTAATCTCTTTTGTTAATGTGCCTTCGAACACTTGAACGCCAGAGATTGAAGTCATTCAAAGGTGTCAAGGGGAAAAGTCAACTATTCGATTTGATACCGAATCTGCCTTTAGCTGCACCAGTGGGCGCAATGCATCAAGTTTATTTGGGTGTCACTAAAGTGATGATGCAAGTTATTGTTGACAAAACCAGGAAGACAGATATTGCAAGTATAAACTCCCTCATACAAGGCCTGAAGGTGAGAACAATTAAAAATATTGAAAATTGACTTCTGCGCAGATAAATTATCTCAAGTTTGATTTTAGTTGACCTCCGATTTCAAGCGTAGTGTTCGAACGCTCAAAGATCTGGAATTTTTCAAAGCCAACGAATACAGAGCGTGGTTGTTCTACATCGGACCAATTCTTTTCAGTTTTTCTGTCAATGAAGACATCTACAATCGATTTCTTCTACTTAGTTACTCAATTCGACTACTAATGGTGTCTACAGAACATACTGACGAAGCTGAGAGATTAATTTTTGATTTCCTGGAAAAAAACGAAGGCACAGTATTCGGACGTTGTTTTTTCAGCGAATACTCATTCCCTGATGCATTTGGCGTGGCAAGTGAAGCAATTCTGTCCTTTGTGGTGCGCCTCTTCAATGATGTTTGAATCTGCGAACTACCTTCTGCAGTCCAAGTTCACTGGTTCGGTCAATCATTTACCTTTAATAATTGAGCGCTACCATCGGAATAAACAATCTTTGCGAGAGAGTGTTCGACATGACAAACTTTCGGACTACTGCAACTCTCTCAGAAAAACATCGAAAATTTTTCGTAAACGTGCAATTAGCAATGGAGTTCCCGACGACTTGTGCAATGCAGGGGACCTGTTCTACAGCAATTACCAGTCCTCTGCGTTCCATTTAGATTCTCTTGCCCATTCCTCCTCGTTTAACAGCTTCATTTCCTTCAAGCACAATAACAAACTGCGTTTTGGTCAGATTCGTTTGTTTTTCAACAAAAATGGAGCTGAAATGCTAGCTGTTTACCAATTCAAAGTTGTTCAAACGACAAAATGCCCAACGCCTGTTTCTTGTGAACTATATTCATTCGTCAAAGTTGAGAAAACAAGAAAAGTGTACACGCTGTTTGTAGAAGCGATCCACGAGAAACTTCTTCACATCTACGTCAATGATATGCATTTTCTCGTCCCGTTGCTTTCTCGTCTTGAGCATGATTAACCTTTCAAAGATTCCATATTGTTGTTGATAATTGAAAATATATTCGAAGTTTTCTTTATGTCCAAGTTTTTAAAATTTGAGGTTTGATCAGTATATATGATACCTATAAATGATTTTGAGTAACAAAGTCCGTTTATAGAGGCGACTTTCAATAGAGTCCTTAATACCAGTGAAGTTCTTTCTTCTCAAGCTGTTTTTTTTGGTGTTATCTTGAACTTTTTCCATATTTTAGATTAGGTTCAGTTTTTTTTCAAAAACTCAGGATATCAAGATCACAACGATATTGTAAGATGATTATGTTTATTTTGTTCAGTCTTTTTGATAACATATGCAAGAAAAAACTATG
The DNA here is from genome assembly GCF_964194025.1 of Convolutriloba macropyga. Taxonomy (NCBI): domain Eukaryota; kingdom Metazoa; phylum Xenacoelomorpha; order Acoela; family Convolutidae; genus Convolutriloba; species Convolutriloba macropyga. Next base: position 3,539 of record NW_027450027.1, on the reverse strand, counting down.
ATTACTTTAATTTTTTACCTTGAAAATAACGTTATTATGGCACGACGAAAAAAATATTCTACGAAATCAGTTTTTTTCAAGGAAAAGTCATGATTAGGATACAAACTGATTAAAGATTCTTAGCTGCTTCAATTCATGGTTTTTGACGTGGCTGGTTTCCCTTGTTAGCCTTATACTGTTTTCATACAAAAGTCTTTTTTTAATACCCTTCTCCTGCAGTTTTCGTTTCCTATTAACCATATAACCACCATAAATGGTTTTCTTGAAAACCATAAACCGACCATTAATGGCTTTCTTGAATACCATGAACCTTCCATAAATGGTTTTCTTAGATACCATACACATTCCATTTATGGCCGTCTTGAATACCATAGAGTTACCATTAATGGTGATCTTGGATACCATAGAGTTCTCATTAATGGCTATCTTGGATACCATAGAGCTTCCATTAATGGCTATCTTAGATATCATACACCCGACCATTTATGGTATCTTGGATACCATGGTAAGATCATACACGAAAATTTGGCCCTCCGTGGATGGAACCATAAATGGTCTTAAGTATGGTATCTAAGATGGGGCAACCCGGGTGTTTACTAGCTTCAGTATTACCAGTAAAAAAGTTATGTAACTACTGCAAAATACAGTTTTGAGTCGACATTTTTGAATACATTTTTTGATTATTTTATTGAGCGAAGCAAAAAAAGTAATAATTGAAGGTTTATTTGAAAATTTCTTAGAGTGTACTAATACAAACATTCAAAGGGTAGATAAAAATTGTTATGAAAAACCAAATTTCATTTTGGTTTGCTGTATGATTGAGAAGAAAGCTTTTTCTGATTATATGTCCGATACAACACGGAAGGAGAGCCTGATTGGAACACCTCAAAAACTGAAACTAGTTTTTCATTCGTTTTATAAAATTCCGCAAAGTATTATTCGAACTACTTTTTTCGCAGTAAAAGGAAACGAATTGTAACGAAGTACTTTTGGCCTCATTCATTGAGTGACAAAAGTCAAGGTCATAATGTCTTTGAGTTCATTTGGCGATAAGTTCTCGACATTGACGATCATCCTCGTCGCCACCCTGGACGAGAGAGAATGGTTATCTTGTAAGATCTTACAAGATTCTTATAAAAGATGGTAATCTTATAAGTTCTGACAAAATTCTTACAAAAGATGGTTATCTTGTAAGATCTTACAAGATGAATGGCTATCTTGTAAGATTCTTGTAAGACGAATGTTTATCTTGTAAGATTCTGTCAGAAAATCTTGTAAGACGATGCATCCTCTTGTAAGATTCTGTCAGAATCTTGTAAGATCTTACAAGATAACCATTCGGAATTGTCCCGGGCAATTTCCACTGCGTAACCATTTTATTCACAATGAAAATTATTACGTCATATGTGGACATAAGTGACGGAAGAAGCATGGATGAGATTAAGGGATGAAAAGCATGAAAATCATTAAACCTGAAGTTCAAACAGTGACAAACTCGAGTAACTTGCTTGAGCGAATGGACCTTTGTCACGTAAGGTGTGGGGGGGGGGGGGGGGGGTAAATGACAAGAATATTTGCAATCTGAATTAAAAATAATGATAATCTGATTATAATGGGGTCTACAAACTTAGACAGAAACAATTTTGAGTTGGTACGATGGTTAGTTATACCAGAGTCAAACTAATGAACTGATCCGATTAATATTTAAAATAAAACTATGGCAACAAACGAAACATCTCTGGATGGATAAAGTTTTCCAATATTTACAACTATTTACATGGCAGTATATAAAGTATTTTTTCTCATAAAGCAATTCAAATCACCTCGGAAATTGAATGCTTCACGAATTTTACGGTCTCATTTCGTAAATATAAATTTTGAATTTGAGTCGAGTAATTCATTTTTGCATGTATGGTATTGAAGATAGTGAGTGAGTGAGTGAGTGAGTGAGTGGTGTGTTACGCAACACACCATAAAAAGTGGTCACTTTGAGAAGGTCACATGAGTGCAGCCTCAGACATTGAAATTAGAATAAGGGAAGCTCATTACAAATGCGACAAAAATGCTCTCAAAATGCGACAAAATGGCCCAAAATTAATTATAATCACTTTGATGGGGGTTGTTGACTTTGATGGGGGTTGTTGACTTTGATGGGGGTTGTTGACTTTGATGGGGGTTGTTGACTTTGATGGGGGTTGTTGATGGGGCCAGCGAGTGATGTGATAAGGACAAGAAGTATTCACACTCCATGAGAACTCTCTCGATTCGTATCCCCCTTCCCCTCCCCCATTCCCCCCCCCCCGCTGAGGTGAAAAATGACTACCTATAATTCACAATTTGACACCATTGAATTGTTGCGTGTTAAATATAATGTATACCCCACCTTTTTTAAGCCTGGACAACCTATTCCATCTTTTCAACAATTCCCCAATAAAAGTTTCACCCGGGAGGAATGGAAAGCAGTTCCTTATCAAGTTGTTGGAATATGTAAGTCAGATAGCATTTAAGCCTTCAGTTCTCGTTCTCAGGGTCCGAATATATTTATCACATTCACCAAACTGAGCGCCAGTACAATGCCAGCAGAATAAAGGGCGGCAGCATTGTCGTATGTGACTTGGAGCACAAAGTCAGACGCGTTATATATCCCAATGGTGCTTCCCAATTCAGGCTTCAACTCAAAAGTCAAGACTCCCCGAGAGGTCAAATTCGCGCCCATTCCTGGTCCCGATGGTATCACTTCAAATTGATTGCTGAAAAAGGTACACAGGTAGAAGCAAGTGGGTTATTAAAGACTCAGAGACACATATAAATAATGTGCATATATACAGTAAAAACAATAACAGTAAAAATGAGAATAAAAATTATTTTTCTTATTACGATTATTATTTTTATTATTATTATTATTAATATTATTATTATTATTATTATTATTATTATTATTATTATTATTATTATTATTATTATTATTAATTTTATTATTATTATTATTATTATTATTATTATTATTATTATTATTATTATTATTATTATTATTAATTTTATTATTATTATTATTATTATTATTATTATTATTATTATTATTATTATTATTAATTTTATTATTATTATTATTATTATTATTATTATTATTATTATTATTAATTTTATTGTTATTATTATCATTACTATTATTATTATTATTATTATTATTATTATTATTATTATTATTATTATTATTATTATTATTATTATCATTATTATTATTATTATTATTATTATTATTATTATTATTATTATTATTATTATTATTATTATTATTATTATTATTATTATTATTATTACTATTATTATTATTATTATTATTATTATTATTATTATTATTATTATTATTATTATTATTATTATTATTATTGTTATTATTATTATCATTATTATTATTATTATTATTAATTTTATTATTATTATTATTATTATTATTATTATTATTTTTATTATTATTATTATTATTATTAATATTATTATTATTATTATTATTACTATTATTATTATTATTATTATTG